>NC_134483.1:254971542-255186772 GCF_040206685.1 Ascaphus truei
AGACATACACACACACACACGTGGGAGAGACATACACACACACGTGGGAGAGACATACACACACACACACACACGTGGAAGAGACACACACACACACACACGTGGGAGAGACACACACACACACACACACACACACACACGTGGGAGAGACATACACACACACACACACGCACACACACACACGTGGGAGAGACATACACACACACACACACGTGGAAGAGACACACACACACACACACGCGGGAGAGACATACACACACACACACACACACACGTGGGAGAGACATACACACACACACACACACGCACACACACACACGTGGGAGAGACATACACACACACACACACACGTGGGAGAGACATACACACACACACACACACACACGTGGGAGAGACATACACACACACACACACACACACGTGGGAGAGACATACACACACACACACACGTGGGAGAGACATACACACACACACACACACACGTGGGAGAGACATAGACACACACACAATCGTGGGAGAGACATACACACACAGACACACACAGACACACGTGGGAGAGACATACACACACACACACACGTGGGAGAGACATACACACACACACACACACACACACACACGTGGGAGAGACAGACATACACACACACACACACACACACACACACACACACACACACACACACGTGGGAGAGACATACATACACACACGTGGGAGAGACATACACACACACGTGGGAGAGACATACACACACACACGTGGGAGAGACATACACACACACACGTGGGTGAGACATACACACACACACACACGTGGGAGAGACATACACACACACACACACACGTGGGAGAGACATACACACACACGTGGGAGAGACATACACACACACGTGGGAGAGACATACACACACACGTGGGAGAGACATACACACACACACGTGGGAGAGACATACACACACACGTGGGAGAGACATACACACACACGTGGGAGAGACATACACACACACGTGGGAGAGACATACACACACACGTGGGAGAGACATACACACACACACGTGGGAGAGACATACACACACACACGTGGGAGAGACATACACACACACACGTGGGAGAGACATACACACACACACACGTGGGAGAGACATACACACACACACACGTGGGAGAGACATACACACACGTGGGAGAGACATACACACACGTGGGAGAGACACACACACACACACGTGGGAGAGACATACACACACACACACACACAATCGTGGGAGAGACATACACACACACACGTGAGAGAGACATACACACACACACACACGTGGGAGAGACATACACACACACACACACACACACACGTGGGAGAGACATACACACACACACACACGTGGGAGAGACATACACACACACGTGGGAGAGACATACACACACACACAATCGTGGGAGAGACATACACACACACACAGACACACACACAGACACACGTGGGAGAGACATACACACACACACACACGTGGGAGAGACACACACACACACACACACACACACACACGGGAGAGACATACACACACACACACACACACGTGGGAGAGACATACACACACACACACATGTGGGAGAGACATACACACACACACGTGGGAGAGACATACACACACACGTGGGACAGACATACACACACACGTGGGACAGACATACACACACACGTGGGAGAGACATACACACACACACACGTGGGAGAGACATACACACACACGTGGGTGAGACATACACACACACACACACGTGGGAGAGACATACACACACACACGTGGGAGAGACATACACACACACACACACACACACACGTGGGAGAGACATACACACACACACACACACGTGGGAGAGACATATACACACACGTGGGAGAGACATATACACACACACGTGGGAGAGACATATACACACACACGTGGGAGACATATACACACACACGTGGGAGAGACATATACACACACACGTGGGAGAGACATATACACACACGTGGGAGAGACATACACACACACGTGGGAGAGACATACACACACACGTGGGAGAGACATACACACACACGTGGGAGAGACATACACACACACGTGGGAGAGACATACACACACACGTGGGAGAGACATACACACACACACGTGGGAGAGACATACACACACACACGTGGGAGAGACATACACACACACGTGGGAGAGACATACACACACACGTGGGAGAGACATACACACACACGTGGGAGAGACATACACACACACGTGGGAGAGACATACACACACACGTGGGAGAGACATACACACACGTGGGAGAGACACACACACACACGTGGGAGAGACACACACACACACGTGGGAGAGACATACACACACGTGGGAGAGACATACACACACGTGGGAGAGACATACACACACGTGGGAGAGACACACACACGTGGGAGAGACACACACTAACACGTGGGAGAGACATACACGCACACATACACACGTGGGAGAGACATACACACACACGTGGGAGAGACATACACACACACGTGGGAGAGACATACACACACACGTGGGAGAGACATACACACACACACGTGGGAGAGACATACACACACACGTGGGAGAGACATACACACACACGTGGGAGAGACATACACACACGTGGGAGAGACATACACACACACCTGGGAGAGACATACACACACACACGTGGGAGAGACATACACACACACACGTGGGAGAGACATACACACGCACACACGTGGAAGAGACATACACGCACACACACACGTGGGAGAGACATACACACACACACACGTGGGAGAGACATACACACACACACACACACACACACACGTGGGAGAGACATACACACACACACACACACACACGTGGGAGAGACATACACACACACACACACGTGGGAGAGACATACACACACGTGGGAGAGACATACACACACACGTGGGACAGACATACACACACACACGTGGGAGAGACATACACACACACACACGTGGGAGAGACATACACACACACACACGTGGGTGAGACATACACACACACACACACGTGGGAGAGACATACACACACACACGTGGGAGAGACATACACACACACACACACACACACGTGGGAGAGACATACACACACACGTGGGAGAGACATACACACGTGGGAGAGACATACACACACACGTGGGAGAGACATACACACACACGTGGGAGAGACATACACACACGTGGGAGAGACATACACACACGTGGGAGAGACACACACGTGGGAGAGACACACACACACGTGGGAGAGACATACACACACGTGGGAGAGACACACACACGTGGGAGAGACACACACACTAACACGTGGGAGAGACATACACGCACACACGTGGGAGAGACATACACACACACACACGTGGGAGAGACATACACACACACGTGGGAGAGACACACACGTGGGAGAGACATACACACACACACACACACGTGGGAGAGACATACACACACACGTGGGAGAGACATACACACACACACGTGGGAGAGACATACACACACACACGTGGGAGAGACATACACACACACGTGGGAGAGACATACACACACACACGTGGGAGAGACATATACACACACACACGTGGGAGAGACATATACACACACGTGGGAGACATACACACACACACGTGGGAGAGACATACACACACACGTGGGAGAGACATACACACACACGTGGGAGAGACATACACACGTGGGAGAGACATACACACACACGTGGGAGACATACACACACACACGTGGAAGAGACATACACACACACGTGGGAGAGACATACACACGTGGGAGAGACATACACACACACGTGGGAGAGACATACACACACACACACACGTGGGAGAGACACACACACACAATCGTGGGATAGACATACACACACACACACACACACACACGGGAGAGACACACACACACACACGTGGGAGAGACATACACACACACACGTGGGAGAGACATACACACACACACACGTGGGAGAGACATACACACACACACACACGTGGGAGAGACATACACACACACACACACGTGGGAGAGACATACACACACGTGGGAGAGACATACACACACACACACACACACACACACGTGGGAGAGACATACACGCACACACGTGGGAGAGACATACACACACACACACGTGGGAGAGACATACACACACACGTGGGAGAGACACACACGTGGGAGAGACATACACACACACGTGGGAGAGACATACACACACACACGTGGGAGAGACATACACACACACACGTGGAAGAGACATACACACACACGTGGGAGAGACATACACACACACACACACGTGGGAGAGACATATACACACACACACGTGGGAGAGACATATACACACACGTGGGAGACATACACACACACACACGTGGGAGAGACATACACACACACGTGGGAGAGACATACACACGTGGGAGAGACATACACACACACGTGGGAGAGACATACACACACACACGTGGGAGAGACATACACACGTGGGAGAGACACACACACACACGTGGGAGAGACATACACACACACACACACGTGGGAGAGACATACACACACACGTGGGAGAGACATACACACACACACACACACACACGTGGAAGAGAGACACACACACACACACGTGGGAGAGACATACACACACACACACACACACACACACACACACACACACGTGGGAGAGACATACACACACACACACACGCACACACACACACACACGTGGGAGAGACATACACACACACACACACACGTGGGAGAGACATACACACACACACACGTGGGAGAGACATACACACACACACACGTGGGAGAGACATACACACACACACACACACACACACACACGTGGGAGAGACATACACACACACACACACACGTGGGAGAGACATACACACACACACACACACACACACACACACGTGGGAGAGACATAGACACACACACAATCGTGGGAGAGACATACATACACACACACACACACACACACACACACACACACACACACGTGGGAGAGACAGACATACACACACACACACACACACACACACACACGTGGGAGAGACATACATACACACACGTGGGAGAGACATACACACACACGTGGGAGAGACATACACACACACACGTGGGAGAGACACACACACACGTGGGTGAGACATACACACACACACACACGTGGGAGAGACATACACACACACACACACACACGTGGGAGAGACATACACACACACGTGGGAGAGACATACACACACACGTGGGAGAGACATACACACACACGTGGGAGAGACATACACACACACGTGGGAGAGACATACACACACACGTGGGAGAGACATACACACACACGTGGGAGAGACATACACACACACACGTGGGAGAGACATACACACACACACGTGGGAGAGACATACACACACACACGTGGGAGAGACATACACACACACACGTGGGAGAGACATACACACACACACACGTGGGAGAGACATACACACACGTGGGAGAGACATACACACACGTGGGAGAGACACACACACACACGTGGGAGAGACATACACACACACACACACACACACACGTGGGAGAGACATACACACACACACACGTGAGAGAGACATACACACACACACACACACACGTGGGAGAGACATACACACACACACACACACACACACACACACACACACACACACACACACACGTGGGAGAGACATACACACACACACACGTGGGAGAGACATACACACACACACACGTGGGAGAGACATACACACACACACAATCGTGGGAGAGACATACACACACACAGACACACACACAGACACACGTGGGAGAGACATACACACACACACACGTGGGAGAGACATACACACACACACACACACACACACGTGGGAGAGACATACACACACACACACACACACACGTGGGAGAGACATACACACACACACACGTGGGAGAGACATACACACACACACACGTGGGAGAGACATACACACACACGTGGGACAGACATACACACACACGTGGGAGAGACATACACACACACACACACGTGGGAGAGACATACACACACACGTGGGTGAGACATACACACACACACACACGTGGGAGAGACATACACACACACACACACACACACGTGGGAGAGACATACACACACACACACACGTGGGAGAGACATACACACACACACACACGTGGGAGAGACATATACACACACGTGGGAGAGACATATACACACACACGTGGGAGAGACATATACACACACACGTGGGAGACATATACACACACGTGGGAGAGACATATACACACACACGTGGGAGAGACATACACACACACGTGGGAGAGACATACACACACACGTGGGAGAGACATACACACACACGTGGGAGAGACATACACACACACGTGGGAGAGACATACACACACACGTGGGAGAGACATACACACACACGTGGGAGAGACATACACACACACGTGGGAGAGACATACACACACACGTGGGAGAGACATACACACACACGTGGGAGAGACATACACACACACGTGGGAGAGACATACACACACACGTGGGAGAGACATACACACACACGTGGGAGAGACATACACACACACGTGGGAGAGACATACACACACACGTGGGAGAGACATACACACACACGTGGGAGAGACATACACACACGTGGGAGAGACATACACACACGTGGGAGAGACACACACACACACGTGGGAGAGACACACACACGTGGGAGAGACACACACTAACACGTGGGAGAGACATACACGCACACATACACACGTGGGAGAGACATACACGCACACATACACACGTGGGAGAGACATACACACACACGTGGGAGAGACATACACACACACGTGGGAGAGACATACACACACACGTGGGAGAGACATACACACACACGTGGGAGAGACATACACACACACACGTGGGAGAGACATACACACACACACGTGGGAGAGACATACACACACACACGTGGGAGAGACATACACACGCACACACGTGGAAGAGACATACACACACACACACGTGGAAGAGACATACACGCACACACACACGTGGGAGAGACATACACACACACACGTGGGAGAGACATACACACACACACGTGGGAGAGACATACACACACACACACACACACGTGGGAGAGACATACACACACACACGTGGGAGAGACATACACACACACACACACGTGGGAGAGACATACACACACACACGTGGGAGAGACATACACACACACGTGGGAGAGACATACACACACACGTGGGACAGACATACACACACACACGTGGGACAGACATACACACACACACACGTGGGAGAGACATACACACACACACACACACGTGGGAGAGACATACACACACACGTGGGTGAGACATACACACACACACACGTGGGAGAGACATACACACACACACACGTGGGAGAGACATACACACACACACACACACACACACGTGGGAGAGACATACACACACACGTGGGAGAGACATACACACACACGTGGGAGAGACATACACACACACGTGGGAGAGACATACACACGTGGGAGAGACATACACACTCGTGGGAGAGACACACACACACGTGGGAGAGACATACACACACGTGGGAGAGACACACACACGTGGGAGAGACACACACACTAACACGTGGGAGAGACATACACGCACACACACACACGTGGGAGAGACATACACACACACGTGGGAGAGACATACACACACACGTGGGAGAGACATACACACACACGTGGGAGAGACATACACACACACGTGGGAGAGACATACACACACACGTGGGAGAGACATACACACACACGTGGGAGAGACATACACACACACACGTGGGAGAGACATACACACACACACGTGGGAGAGACATACACACACACACGTGGGAGAGACATACACACGCACACACGTGGAAGAGACATACACACGCACACACGTGGAAGAGACATACACACGCACACACGTGGAAGAGACATACACACACACACACACGTGGAGGAGACATACACGCACACACACACGTGGGAGAGACATACACACGCACACGTGGGAGAGACATACACACACACACACACGTGGGAGAGACATACACACACACGCACACACACACACACACACACACACACGTGGGAGAGACATACACACACACACACACACAAGTGGGAGAGACATACGCACATACACACACACACACAAGTGGGAGAGACATACACACATACACACACACACACACACGTGGGAGAGACACACACACATACACACACACACACACGTGGGAGAGACATACACACACACACAAGTGGGAGAGACATACACACACACACGTGGGAGAGACACACACACACGTGGGAGAGACATACACACATACACACACACGTGGGAGAGACATACACACACACACACACACGTGGGAGAGACATACACACACACACGTGGGAGAGACATACACAAACGTGGGTGACACACACACGTGGGAGACACACACACACGTGGGAGACACACACACACGTGGGAGACACACACACACGTGGGAGACACACACACACGTGGGAGACACACACACACGTGGGAGACACACACACACGTGGGAGACACACACACACGTGGGAGACACACACACACACACACGTGGGAGACACACACACACACACACGTGGGAGAGACATACACACACACACGTGGGAGAGACATACACACACACACACGTGGGAGAGACATACACACACACACACACGTGGGAGAGACATACACACACACACACACGTGGGAGAGACATACACACACGTGGGAGAGACATACACACACACACACACACACACACACACACACACGTGGGAGAGACATACACGCACACACGTGGGAGAGACATACACACACACACACGTGGGAGAGACATACACACACACGTGGGAGAGACACACACGTGGGAGAGACATACACACACACACACACACACACGTGGGAGAGACATACACACACACGTGGGAGAGACATACACACACACACGTGGGAGAGACATACACACACACACGTGGGAGAGACATACACACACACGTGGGAGAGACATACACACACACACACACACGTGGGAGAGACATATACACACACACACGTGGGAGAGACATATACACACACGTGGGAGACATACACACACACACACGTGGGAGAGACATACACACACACGTGGGAGAGACATACACACGTGGGAGAGACATACACACACACGTGGGAGAGACATACACACACACACGTGGGAGAGACATACACACGTGGGAGAGACACACACACACACGTGGGAGAGACATACACACACACACACGTGGGAGAGACATACACACACACGTGGGAGAGACATACACACACACACACACACGTGGAAGAGACACACACACACACACACGTGGGAGAGACATACACACACACACACACACACACACACACACACACACACACACACACACACGTGGGAGAGACATACACACACACACACACACACGCACACACACACACACACGTGGGAGAGACATACACACACACACACACACGTGGGAGAGACATACACACACACACACACGCACACACACACACACGTGGTAGAGACATACACACACACACACACGTGGGAGAGACATACACACACACACACACACACACACGTGGGAGAGACATACACACACACACACACACACACACACGTGGGAGAGACATACACACACACACACACACGTGGGAGAGACATACACACACACACACACACACACACACACACACACACACACAATCGTGGGAGAGACATACATACACACACACAATCGTGGGAGAGACATACATACACACACACACACACACACACACACACACACACACACACACGTGGGAGAGACAGACATACACACACACACACACACACACACACGTGGGAGAGACATACATACACACACGTGGGAGAGACATACACACACACGTGGGAGAGACATACACACACACACGTGGGAGAGACACACACACACGTGGGTGAGACATACACACACACACGTGGGAGAGACATACACACACACACACACACACGTGGGAGAGACATACACACACACGTGGGAGAGACATACACACACACGTGGGAGAGACATACACACACACGTGGGAGAGACATACACACACACGTGGGAGAGACATACACACACACGTGGGAGAGACATACACACACACGTGGGAGAGACATACACACACACACGTGGGAGAGACATACACACACACACGTGGGAGAGACATACACACACACACGTGGGAGAGACATACACACACACACACACGTGGGAGAGACATACACACACACGTGGGAGAGACATACACACACGTGGGAGAGACATACACACACGTGGGAGAGACACACACACACACACACGTGGGAGAGACATACACACACACACACACACACACGTGGGAGAGACATACACACACACACACGTGAGAGAGACATACACACACACACACACACACGTGGGAGAGACATACACACACACACACACACACACACACACACACACACACACACACACACACGTGGGAGAGACATACACACACACACACGTGGGAGAGACATACACACACACACACGTGGGAGAGACATACACACACACACAATCGTGGGAGAGACATACACACACACAGACACACACACAGACACACGTGGGAGAGACATACACACACACACACGTGGGAGAGACATACACACACACACACACACACACACACGTGGGAGAGACATACACACACACACACACACACACACGTGGGAGAGACATACACACACACACACGTGGGAGAGACATACACACACACACACGTGGGAGAGACATACACACACACGTGGGACAGACATACACACACACGTGGGAGAGACATACACACACACACACACGTGGGAGAGACATACACACACACGTGGGTGAGACATACACACACACACACACGTGGGAGAGACATACACACACACACACACACACACACACGTGGGAGAGACATACACACACACACACACGTGGGAGAGACATACACACACACACACACGTGGGAGAGACATATACACACACGTGGGAGAGACATATACACACATACGTGGGAGAGACATATACACACACACGTGGGAGACATATACACACACGTGGGAGAGACATATACACACACACGTGGGAGAGACATATACACACACGTGGGAGAGACATACACACACACGTGGGAGAGACATACACACACACGTGGGAGAGACATACACACACACGTGGGAGAGACATACACACACACGTGGGAGAGACATACACACACACGTGGGAGAGACATACACACACACGTGGGAGAGACATACACACACACGTGGGAGAGACATACACACACACGTGGGAGAGACATACACACACACGTGGGAGAGACATACACACACACGTGGGAGAGACATACACACACACGTGGGAGAGACATACACACACACGTGGGAGAGACATACACACACACGTGGGAGAGACATACACACACACGTGGGAGAGACATACACACACACGTGGGAGAGACATACACACACACGTGGGAGAGACATACACACACGTGGGAGAGACACACACACACGTGGGAGAGACACACACACGTGGGAGAGACACACACTAACACGTGGGAGAGACATACACGCACACATACACACGTGGGAGAGACATACACACACACGTGGGAGAGACATACACACACACGTGGGAGAGACATACACACACACGTGGGAGAGACATACACACACACGTGGGAGAGACATACACACACACGTGGGAGAGACATACACACACACGTGGGAGAGACATACACACACGTGGGAGAGACATACACACACACCTGGGAGAGACATACACACACACCTGGGAGAGACATACACACACACACGTGGGAGAGACATACACACACACACGTGGGAGAGACATACACACGCACACACGTGGAAGAGACATACACACACACACACGTGGAAGAGACATACACGCACACACACACGTGGGAGAGACATACACACACACACGTGGGAGAGACATACACACACACACACACACACGTGGGAGAGACATACACACACACACGTGGGAGAGACATACACACACACACACACGTGGGAGAGACATACACACACACACGTGGGAGAGACATACACACACACGTGGGACAGACATACACACACACACGTGGGAGAGACATACACACACACACACGTGGGAGAGACATACACACACACGTGGGTGAGACATACACACACACACACGTGTGAGAGACATACACACACACACACGTGGGAGAGACATACACACACACACACACACACACACGTGGGAGAGACATACACACACACGTGGGAGAGACATACACACACACGTGGGAGAGACATACACACACACGTGGGAGAGACATACACACGTGGGAGAGACATACACACTCGTGGGAGAGACACACACACACGTGGGAGAGACACACACACACGTGGGAGAGACATACACACACGTGGGAGAGACACACACACTAACACGTGGGAGAGACATACACGCACACACACACACGTGGGAGAGACATACACACACACGTGGGAGAGACATACACACACACGTGGGAGAGACATACACACACACGTGGGAGAGACATACACACACACGTGGGAGAGACATACACACACACGTGGGAGAGACATACACACACACGTGGGAGAGACATACACACACACGTGGGAGAGACATACACACACACACGTGGGAGAGACATACACACACACACGTGGGAGAGACATACACACACACACGTGGGAGAGACATACACACGCACACACGTGGAAGAGACATACACACGCACACACGTGGAAGAGACATACACACGCACACACGTGGAAGAGACATACACACACACACACACGTGGAGGAGACATACACGCACACACACACGTGGGAGAGACATACACACGCACACGTGGGAGAGACATACACACACACACACACGTGGGAGAGACATACACACACACGCACACACACACACACACACACACACACGTGGGAGAGACATACACACACACACACACACAAGTGGGAGAGACATACGCACATACACACACACACACAAGTGGGAGAGACATACACACATACACACACACACACACACACACGTGGGAGAGACACACACACATACACACACACACACACACGTGGGAGAGACATACACACACACACAAGTGGGAGAGACATACACACACACACGTGGGAGAGACACACACACACGTGGGAGAGACATACACACATACACACACACGTGGGAGAGACATACACACACACACACACACGTGGGAGAGACATACACACACACACGTGGGAGAGACATACACAAACGTGGGTGACACACACACGTGGGAGACACACACACACGTGGGAGACACACACACACGTGGGAGACACACACACACGTGGGAGACACACACGTGGGAGACACACACACACGTGGGAGACACACACACACGTGGGAGACACACACACACGTACACGTGGGAGACACACACACACACACACGTGGGAGACACACACACACACGTGGGAGACACACACACACACGTGGGAGACACACACACACACGTGGGAGACACACACACACACGTGGGAGAGACATACACACACACACACCCACGTGGGAGAGACATACACACACACACACACACACACACACGTGGGAGAGACATACACACACACACACACACACGTGGGAGAGACATACACACACACACACACACACACACGTGGGAGAGACATACACACACACACACACACGTGGGAGAGACATACACACACACACACACACACGTGGGAGACACACACACACGTGGGAGACACACACACACGTGGGAGACACACACACGTGGGAGACACACACACACACACGTGGGAGAGACACACACACACACGTGGGAGAGACACACACACACACGTGGGAGAGACATACACACACACACACACGTGGGAGAGACATACACACACACACACACACACACACACACGTGGGAGAGACATACACACACACACACACACGTGGGAGAGACATACACACACACATGTGGGAGAGACATACACACACACACACACACACGTGGGAGACACACACACACGTGGGAGACACACACACGTGGGAGACACACACACACACGTGGGAGAGACACACACACACGTGGGAGAGACACACACACACACACGTGGGAGAGACACACACACACACGTGGGAGAGACACACACACACACGTGGGAGAGACATACACACACACGTGGGAGAGACATACACACACACACACACACACGTGGGAGAGACATACACACACACACACATGTGGGAGAGACATACACACACACACACACACGTGGGAGAGACATACACACACACACACGTGGGAGAGACATACACACACACACACGTGGGAGAGACACACACACGTGGGAGAGACACACACACGTGGGAGAGACACACACGCGTGGGAGAGACACACACGCGTGGGAGAGACACACACGCGTGGGAGAGACACACACGCGTGGGAGAGACACACACGCGTGGGAGAGACACACACGCGTGGGAGAGACACACACGCGTGGGAGAGACACACACACGTGGGAGAGACACACACACGTGGGAGAGACACACACACGTGGGAGAGACACACACACGTGGGAGAGACACACACACGTGGGAGAGACACACACACGTGGGAGAGACACACACACGTGGGAGAGACACACACACGTGGGAGAGACACACACACGTGGGAGAGACACACACGTGAGAGAGACACACACACGTGGGAGAGACACACACACGTGGGAGACACACACGTGGTAAAGACACACACACGTGGTAAAGACACACACACGTGGTAAAGACACACACACGTGGGAGAGACACACACACATGGGAGAGACACGTGGGAGAGACACACACACACGTGGGAGAGACACACACACACGTGGGAGAGACACACACACACGTGGGAGAGACACACACACACGTGGGAGAGACACACACACACGTGGGAGAGACACACACACACGTGGGAGAGACACACACACACGTGGGAGAGACACACACACACACGTGGGAGAGACATACACACACACACGTGGGAGAGACATACACACACACGTGGGAGAGACATACACACACACACACACACACGTGGGAGAGACATACACACACACACATGTGGGAGAGACATACACACACACACACACACGTGGGAGAGACATAGACACACACACATGTGGGAGAGACATACACACACACACACACACACACGTGGGAGAGACATACACACACACACATGTGGGAGAGACATACACACACACACACACGTGGGAGAGACATACACACACACACACACGTGGGAGAGAGACACACACGTGGGAGAGACACACACACGTGGGAGAGACACACACACGTGGGAGAGACACACACACGTGGGAGAGACACACACACGTGGGAGAGACACACACACGTGGGAGAGACACACACACGTGGGAGAGACACACACACGTGGGAGAGACACACACACGTGGTGGAGACACACACACGTGGTAAAGACACACACACGTGGGAGAGACACACACACGTGGTAAAGACACACACACGTGGTAAAGACACACACACATGGTAAAGACACACACACACGTGGGAGAGACACACACACATGGGAGAGACACGTGGGAGAGACACACACACACGTGGGAGAGACACACACACGTGGGAGAGACACACACACGTGGGAGAGACACACACACGTGGGAGAGACACACACACGTGGGAGAGACACACACGTGGGAGACACACACACGTGGGAGAGACACACGCGCGTGGGAGAGACACACGCGCGTGGGAGAGACACACGCGCGTGGGAGAGACACACGCGCGTGGGAGAGACACACGCACGTGGGAGAGACACACGCACGTGGGAGAGACACACGCACGTGGGAGAGACACACGCACGTGGGAGAGACACACGCACGTGGGAGAGACACACGCACGTGGGAGAGACACACGCACGTGGGAGAGACACACGCACGTGGGAGAGACACACGCACGTGGGAGAGACACACGCACGTGGGAGAGACACACGCACGTGGGAGAGACACACGCACGTGGGAGAGACACACGCACGTGGGAGAGACACACGCACGTGGGAGAGACACACGCACGTGGGAGAGACACACACACGTGGGAGAGACACACACACGTGGGAGAGACACACACACGTGGGAGAGACACACACACGTGGGAGAGACACACACACGTGGGAGAGACACACACACGTGGTGGAGACACACACACGTGGTAAAGACACACACACGTGGTAAAGACACACACACGTGGTAAAGACACACACACGTGGTAAAGACACACACACGTGGTAAAGACACACACACACGTGGTAGAGACACACACACACGTGGGAGAGACACACACACATGGGAGAGACACGTGGGAGAGACACACACACACGTGGGAGAGACACACACACACGTGGGAGAGACACACACACGTGGGAGAGACACACACACACGTGGGAGAGACACACGCGCGTGGGAGAGACACACGCGCGTGGGAGAGACACACGCGCGTGGGAGAGACACACGCGCGTGGGAGAGACACACGCGCGTGGGAGAGACACACGCGCGTGGGAGAGACACACGCGCGTGGGAGAGACACACGCGCGTGGGAGAGACACACGCACGTGGGAGAGACACACGCACGTGGGAGAGACACACGCACGTGGGAGAGACACACGCACGTGGGAGAGACACACGCACGTGGGAGAGACACACGCACGTGGGAGAGACACACGCACGTGGGAGAGACACACGCACGTGGGAGAGACACACGCACGTGGGAGAGACACACGCACGTGGGAGAGACACACGCACGTGGGAGAGACACACGCACGTGGGAGAGACACACGCACGTGGGAGAGACACACGCACGTGGGAGAGACACACGCACGTGGGAGAGACACACGCACGTGGGAGAGACACACGCACGTGGGAGAGACACACGCACGTGGGAGAGACACACGCACGTGGGAGAGACACACGCACGTGGGAGAGACACACGCACGTGGGAGAGACACACGCACGTGGGAGAGACACACGCACGTGGGAGAGACACACGCACGTGGGAGAGACACACGCACGTGGGAGAGACACACGCACACGCACGTGGGAGAGACACACACACACGCACGTGGGAGAGACACACACGCACGTGGGAGAGACACACACGCACGTGGGAGAGACACACACGCACGTGGGAGAGACACACACACACACACACGTGGGAGAGACGCACGCACGTGGGAGAGACACACGCACGCACGTGGGAGAGACACGCACGCACGTGGGAGAGACACGCACGCACGTGGGAGAGACGCACGCACGCACGTGGGAGAGACGCACGCACGCACGTGGGAGAGACGCACGCACACACACACGTGGGAGAGACGCACGCACGTGGGAGAGACGCACGCACGCACGTGGGAGAGACACGCACGCACGTGGGAGAGACGCACGCACGCACGTGGGAGAGACGCACGCACGCACGTGGGAGAGACACGCACGCACGTGGGAGAGACGCACGCACGCACGTGGGAGAGACGCACGTGGGAGAGACGCACGCACGCACGTGGGAGAGACGCACGCACGCACGTGGGAGAGACGCACGCACGCACGTGGGAGAGACGCACGCACGCACGTGGGAGAGACGCACGCACGTGGGAGAAACACACGCACGCACGTGGGAGAGACGCACGCACGTGGGAGAGACGCACGCACGTGGGAGAGACGCACACGCACGTGGGAGAGACGCACGCACGCACGTGGGAGAGACGCACGCACGCACGTGGGAGAGACGCACGCACGTGGGAGAAACACACGCACGCACGTGGGAGAGACGCACGCACGTGGGAGAGACGCACGCACGTGGGAGAGACGCACACGCACGTGGGAGAGACACACACGCACGTGGGAGAGACACACACACACGTGGGAGAGACACACACACACGTGGGAGAGACACACACACACGTGGGAGAGACACACACACACACACACGTGGGAGAGACACACACACACACACACGTGGGAGAGACACACACACACGTGGGAGAGACACACACACACGTGGGAGAGACACACACACGTGGGAGAGACACGCGCACGTGGGAGAGACACACACACACGCACGTGGGAGAGAGACGCACGCACGTGGGAGAGACACACGCACGCACGTGGGAGAGACACACACGCACGCACATGGGAGAGACACGCACGCACGTGGGAGAGACGCACGCACGCACGTGGGAGAGACGCACGCACGCACGTGGGAGAGACGCACGCACGCACGTGGGAGAGACGCACGCACGCACGTGGGAGAGACGCACGCACGCACGTGGGAGAGACGCACGCACGCACGTGGGAGAGACGCACGCACGTGGGAGAGACGCACGCACGTGGGAGAGACGCACGCACGCACGTGGGAGAGACGCACGCACGCACGTGGGAGAGACGCACGTGGGAGAGACGCACGCACGCACGTGGGAGAGACGCACGCACGCGGGAGAGACACATGTGGGATAAACACACACGCACGTGGGAGAGACACACACACGCACGTGGGAGAGACACACACACACGCACGTGGGAGAGACACACACGCACGTGGGAGAGACACACACACACGCACGTGGGAGAGACACACACACGCACGTGGGAGAGACACACACACGCACGTGGGAGAGACACACACACGCACGTGGGAGAGACACACACACACGCACGTGGGAGAGACACACACACGCACGTGGGAGAGACACACACACACGCACGTGGGAGAGACACACACGCACGTGGGAGAGACACACACGCACGTGGGAGAGACACACACGCACGTGGGAGAGACACACACGCACGTGGGAGAGACACACACGCACGTGGGAGAGACACACACGCACGTGGGAGAGACACACACGCACGTGGGAGAGACACACACACGCACGTGGGAGAGACACACACGCACGTGGGAGAGACACACACGCACGTGGGAGAGACACACACGCACGTGGGAGAGACACACACGCACGTGGGAGAGACACACACGCACGTGGGAGAGACACACACGCACGTGGGAGAGACACACACGCACGTGGGAGAGACACACGCACGTGGGAGAGACACACACGCACGTGGGAGAGACACACACGCACGTGGGAGAGACACACGCACGTGGGAGAGACACACGCACGTGGGAGAGACACACACACACGTGGGAGAGACACACACACACGTGGGAGAGACACACACACACGTGGGAGAGACACACACACGTGGGAGAGACACACACACACACACACACGTGGGAGAGACACACACACACACACGTGGGAGAGACACACACACACACGTGGGAGATACACACACACACGTGGGAGAGACACACACACACACACACACGTGGGAGAGACATACACACACACACACACACACACACGTGGGAAAGACATACACACACACACGTGGGAGAGACATACACACACACACACGTGGGAGAGACATACACACACACACACGTGGGAGAGACATACACACACACACACGTGGGAGAGACATACACACACACACACGTGGGAGAGACACACACACACGTGGGTGACACACACACACGTGGGAGACACACACACACGTGGGAGACACACACACACACGTGGGAGAGACACACACACACGTGGGAGAGACACACACACACGTGGGAGAGACATACACACACACGTGGGAGAGACATACACACACACACACGTGGGAGAGACATACACACACACACACACACGTGGGAAAGACATACACACACACACACACGTGGGAGAGACATACACACACACACACGTGGGAGAGACATACACACACACACACACACGTGGGAGAGACATACACACACACGTGGGAGAGACATACACACACACACGTGGGAGAGACATACACACACACACACGTGGGAGAGACATACACACACACACACACGTGGGAGAGACATACACACACGTGGGAGAGACATACACAAACGTGGGTGACACACACACACGTGGGTGACACACACACACGTGGGAGACACACACACACGTGGGAGACACACACACGTGGGAGACACACACACACGTGGGAGACACACACACGTGGGAGACACACACACACGTGGGAGACACACACACACGTGGGAGACACACACACACGTGGGAGACACACACACACACGTGGGAGACACACACACACACGTGGGAGACACACACACACACGTGGGAGACACACACACACACACGTGGGAGACACACATACACACACGTGGGAGACACACACACACACACGTGGGAGACACACACACACACGTGGGAGACACACACACACGTGGGAGACACACACACACGTGGGAGACACACACACACGTGGGAGACACACACACGTGGGAGACACACGTGGGGGAGACACACACACACACGTGGGAGACACACACACACACGTGGGGGAGACACACACACGTGGGGGAGACACACACACACACACGTGGGGGAGACACACACACGTGGGAGACACACACGTGGGAGAGAGGCACGGGCGCGGGCGGGAGATGGGCGCGGGCGGGAGAGAGGCGCGCAAAATAATAAAAGCATTGTGCAAATGGGTTTATTTAGAAAACAATCTCAAGTTTGCAAGCTGATAATTACAGGATTATGATGAAACTACAGCTAACGGATAAGATTTATTCTGTAGTATTGCATTTAATACACCATGCAACTTTTCAATATGCCAGAGACTGGGTGGAACGCGATTTAACATCTGAAGGGTAATTCTCCCAAGCGTGGCACAAAAGCAATGTCCTTCCAAATCCATAGTACCAATAGCTAAGGGAGTGGCCTATTATAATGGAGGGTCACCTATATGTGGCAAACAGTGGTCCCAATGCCTAATGGCAATTTCATATACTTGACAACAAGTCATTTAACATGGCTGTTTTCAAGGGTCTTTTCTCAGTGGGGAACGCAGTTTGCTTATTCTGTCAAGGTACATTCTGTAATTATCAAAGTCAGTAAACTAAAGAGAGAAGAATAGCAGGGGGAAAGCAGCATACATCCCCCCACCCCCGGCACTTTCTGTCTCTGTCCTACCGGAGCCCCCTCCTGCTAAGTCCCCCTCCCTCCCGGCTCAGGTGAGGTCTCGGCCCGCAGGCTTGAGGGGGGGGGGGTGGCGGGGGCGCTCTAGGGGCAGGAGAGAGCGGGGTCTAATTGGGGCACCATGGGTGGTCTGAGACAGCTCGCAGCAGCCACACCCCCCCCCCACCACCCCCTGCGATCCTGGTTATAACACGGTCTCATTATGTGGACCCTGAGCACAGTGTTATAACGGGGTTCAGCTGTATTGGGTTTTTGCGTGCTGTTTGCCTTGTTCACATATTCCACAAGAATCTGTAGTTAAGATCCTTGGTAATGCCAGTTAATTTGTAGCTTTTCCAAAACCCATCCCTAAGATGGTAGAGCGATATAAGGTCAGTTGTTACCTATGGAAGGTGGGCCCCCTGTACTCTTATTCAACTCAAATACGTAAATATACAGATCTATATATAATATATAGATCTATATAATATATAGATGGCCCTATAAATGTAAATGCATAAATGACCTGGCTAGGTTCATAGGCAATATGCACTAGTATATAGCTACAGTGAGTGATTGGTCTAAAGAACAGACAGTATTTCTTCTGTGTGGGGTCTTAATGATAATCTGTGTGTTGCTACAATAATGGTCTATGGCCTGATACAAAACTTACTGGTAACCGTGTCTTGTAAAGGGGACTTTAAAGTGTGTTACAATGACCCTCCGCCAAAGTCCTAGATTTTAAGGGGACAGCCTCCGTGATGGATGTAAGAAGCTGGATCAACTCTCAATGGCGTCCTCGTGGGTAAATGAGACTGCAGCTTCCGTCGTCACGAGACGCACGTCGCTGCTTGTGACCTCACCGCGACGCGTTTCGTGTCTGAAGCGACACTTCTTCAGGGGGTTGGTCCTAAGATTCCTATGCACTAATTAAATACCTTAGCTGAATAGTCATATAGAAATCACACCCTGCTAAATAGCTGTCCAATCAGTGTGTTTGAAAGTATCCTATTCTCTAACGTCGCTGCGTGAGAATACGTCTGCTGCCACTCGAAATCGATTCACCTCCGGAGGCTTTAACCCACTCTTAAAGCGCTGATATCTGGAAAAACAAAATGGCGGACGAGCTCGGGAGAGGGCAGTAATTGAGTCAGACAACCAGTGAAGCTTTGTCAAAAACTGTTCTCTCGTTTATTAAAGGGTTTACAGTCAGTTTATATAGCCATCTTGAACATAGAAAGAAACACAGATATGAGTAACATACTTCCCCTTTAATTCATAGTCTGTCTACCTCAGCAAATGACAGTTAGACAGTTTACGATCTGGGAAGTGGCCTGAGTACCAAGTTTGGAGGCAGTTGAAGGAAATGTCATTCTCCAGGACAGTATATTGTGTAAGACATTCGTAAAAGTCATGCTCAGCATGGCTGGCGACATTTCCTGTTTCTTCAGAGCTAAATAAGTCTGAACAACCATAGTTCAGTTTGGCATTAACTGGGTGAGAAGTCACTTTCTCACATCTGACTTGAAAAGACAATTACGTATGACATTTGGCATTTAGTTAGTTTCTGAGATCTAAAATGTTAGTACATAATGGTTATAGAGAAATAGTTATATAGCAAAAAAATGGAGTCCCCCCTGATATACACATTATCAGTGTTGCACATTAGAATATCGATACACACATACTGACTAAAAACTTAAAACATTGACAGAACTTCAAACACAACATGAAATACAAAATCACATACATAAACAGAATTTATACATAAAACAGAAAACGAAAAATAAAACTATATAGTCGAGTAATTAAAAATGTAAACCTGCTATAGGCTACATAGCGATAGTACTGTCAATTTAATAAAATATACTAAAAACCTATAAAAACTGTGGTGACCATAGTATCCCTAAAGAATTGATTGTAGGGACTAATGATGCCAACAGAGAATAAAAAGTGCTATATAGAGCTATACCTAAATGTTGTTGAAATCATAGAGATCAATAAAGAAAATAAATATATACAGCCTTGAACTGCAAAAATTATCCTAATGCAGTCATCCACTGCAAATATTGTCTAGAATTACAGAAACAAAGTAATTTCTCTTGTGATGAGAAAAAATATATTGGTATATGAACACAACCTACACTGATCGTTACGTGTTAGCCCTTGCCCTATACCTTTCTCAAGTTTATAGATAAAATGTGTTTATGAAAACATTTGTTGCCCTGGTACCTCAGGTCGTTGCCGACCTATTCTTGTTATATATATTAACACTCAGATCCCTGTTTGTAGGTCTAGAATACTTAATGTATCAAATTGTGACCATAGTCCATTGGGACCTTGTATCATGGTGATGTTAATACTTTGACTGGTTTGTACCGTGTATCATATACTGTAACCATTACCAGCAGTGGTGAGGTTAAACATCCAAAATATATCATGTTTAATGTAAATGTTTTTTTTACTGCAGGACATAAATGCCAACAATCATAATCTGAAACTTCAGAGATAAGTGACACTACTATCACTTTCCTAGATCTTAAAATTATCAAAATCACTGATGGTCATCTGTCCACATCAACCTGTAAAAAGTCAACTGCCACAAATAGCTATTTTATGACAGTCATAATCCCAAACCTTTGATCAGAGGTATTCCTACTTGCCAATTCCTTAGGATTAGGCGAAACTGCTCTGACCTGGCTACGTTTAAAGAACAAGCCAGAGAGATGAGGAGTAACTTTCTGGAAAGAGGGTACTCTAAAGCACAATTAAAAACTGCATATCATAGAGCTGTACCAACTCCAAGAGAGCCTACTTACAGAAAAACATATGACGGATCAGAGCAAAGAGATCAGGTGCGTAACCACCTATAATGGACAGTGGCAGGACATAACTCAATACTAGCACATACTTACGAGTGATGAGGACCTAAGAACAGTTTTGTGGGAGAGACCATCGGTTGTTTGGAGAAGAGGTAAAAACCTCCAAGATATTCTGGTACATAGCCATTTTTCAAGACCTGCAATAAGAGACGGTTAAAAACAACTGGATGCTTTAAATGTCATAATTGCAAGGCATGTGAATATTGGAATCCCAGTAAAACATTCACTAACTGGTATAATTCCAAAATGTTCACACTAAGAAAGATCACCCCCGCAGTTTTGTAATTGATAACTAGCAACATGCAAATGTGGTCTAAAGTATGTTGGAAAGATCAAGAGACAACTGGGAAGACAAATCCCAGAACGCGTAGGGTCCATACGAAATTTCTAAGACGCTCCAATATCTCGCCATGCACGTGAAAAACATGAAGCTGATGTCATGGCACTTACCTTTCAGGGGATAGACCACATTGCCGCTAATATTCGTAAAGGAAATTGGGACATACAGCTGATTCAGAGAGAGGCTAAATGGATATATACTTTACACACTTCGTTCCCACTGGAACATGCCCACGCCCACCTTGGAAGAAGTCGTCATAACGACGAAACGTACGTCGGGTCAGCAGGCATTGTTTGCTCGTGCTAACAATGTTTTTTAAACCACAAGATGTTCAGAATGTTAAGTAAATCAGAGTAAAAGCGTCTGTTCAAGCCGCACTCTGATAAGTGATATGGAGTTCTAAGTTCATGATAGGATACATCAAAGCCTATACAAGAGGGTTAGAGTACATTGTGTTAGCAATGTCTTTTAAATACATGTATCTGTCAATGTTTACCAAGTCAGAGTGAATGCGTCTGTTCAAGTCGCACTCTGAGTATATGGTTCTCGGAGTTCACAATAGATTACTTTGTTGTGTAAAGGATCTTATCTTCACTGAGAATATAATAAGGAGCTTTATATCTGCCATATATCTACTTCTAAATGACATTATTAGGAGCTGCAGTAAGCAACGGGCTAAAACAATTAGGCTGTGATCGCCGAACTCAGCACGAACAACATGCGAGCAACAGAAATTTCGCCAAACATTTTTTAGACCAAGTCCAAAGTTACAGTAAAACACATGGCTGTTGTAACATTGTGTGTTTATAAAGGAACATAAAGTGCTTAGGTGATTGATAACCGTAATTTGGACACCCGCGATCACACAAGAGAAGCGGGCTATACTAGTTAGGTTAACATCACGGCTAACAAACGGTGAGCTTTTAATAACATAAATACTATGTGTTCACTTCAGAGGTTACGCTACGATCTATATGTGGCATGGAACACAGTGCCTAAACAATCAGCAGTAATTAGAATCCAGATACAGTAGGCAGCTATCACGCTCAACACGAACGCTGTGTGACAAAGAACATACCAATATACTAAGTCCTAAAGATACAAGGGTACAATAGAGCATAAAATACTTGGGTAATTGGTAACTGTAACATCGACACCCGCAATCACACAGAAAACGCGGGCTATACTAATTAGGCTACCACGGCTAATAATAAATGGTATGCTCGCAATAACATAAAAACTATATGTACTCACCTCTGAGGATATGTCATGATCTGTATGCGGCACGGAACATACAGTAGGTGGGCAGTTAAATGAAGGGGAAGAAGACCAATCCCTCATTGAGTCCTTACTACTACTTACTAGTGTGAACTTAAAAGATTTGTAAATAAATAAACTGTGACCCTCTGAGATAAGGATACCACCAATGGTGGGTTTAAGATATCCTCATCTGTTGTCCTTACTACTAAACCTCCCCCAATTCTGGTGACATTTTCATTTAACCAACCAGCAATGGCAAGGGTTAACATAAACCCCGGTTGCCATGACAACCATCTCCTTTAAATACACTATGTAGACAGAACGTACTCGCCTTCGAAAAAGCGCGAAACGTATGTCAGGTGACCAGACACGTTGACTTCATCATGCGGAGGTAACTGTGAGTAGCCGTATGCCGAGACACCATGCTATGCTGGAATTACGGCGTGTCTGAATACTGCAGAGCATCTAAACAGATGAGTATGAGCCATCTATGTATTTATTTCGGACATTGTTTCCTACGAGTATATGAAGAATGTTGCAAAAGATTAACAGAAACATGTGGGCATATCTTTTAACTTGCAAAATCGATCTGAGTGCTCTAGTATATGCAACTATGCATGTTAATAATGCATACAAAGTCTAGTGTTTAGGCTGGATACTACAGGTTTCATGATATATATGTCTAATATAAGAGATGGTGTATCCGCTAAATAGAAAATGTCTACATTGACAATCTGTTGCATAATATTAACTGTAGCAGTTCTTTTGAATTAGAGGTTATAACTGGATACGGTCTGTGAACCGTGCCTCAGGGAATATAAAACCCACTGTGTGTTCCCATAACTGCAGCACTGCAGAATCATATAACACATAAGGTATATATCAGGCATTTACATATATAATAGAACTGATTATGCAGATTTTTTTAAATTTTTTTGGTTCATATATGAATACCCAGTGACTTATTATAAGAACTTTTTTACCCACATACTGAACATTATGTGGGGAGAACGGGTTAAAATATAACTGGGTGTACTGGTCTAGTCTAGGATTACATAGAGTGCAGCAAATAGTATTAGAGGCTATAACTGGATACGGTCTGAGAACCGTGCCTCGAGAAAATAATACACATTTTGTGTGTTTCTCGATTTGCAGCACAATTATAGCTATATTCAATTGCGAATCAACCAATCTGTTAATAGCATAAATGTAATGAGATATTTAATTTTCTCATATGCCTGACTAGTGATACATTATCTTTATGTTCTAATTTGACTCCTCTGAGAGAGGAGCTTGTATCTACTGTGACAGAAACCAGGGGATGGTAATAAATTCCGTATATAGGGCTCCCAGGATACTAGACAGTTTCTATCCTGTTTGGCCTGGGAGTGCAGCCTTATAATACATACACTCCATCCCACAGTTTGGCAAGCGCTGGAACTGAGGGATGAGAGATCCAGACCAGAGTTTGTCTGCTGCCTGATTTAAGCCTCTTCCCCAAACAGGTTCAATCTTTCTGTTCATTTGTGTAAGACTGCAAAAGTACCGTGTTTTGATGTTGGAAGTGGAAAAGCCACTTCCAACCCTGAGTCAGGGATATCTAAGTTAAGTTATCGCTCAGGTGAGCAGCTTTTGTTTTGATCTGTTTTCTGTTGTATGCACTGTGGCAGTCTCAGTGCCTGGGACTGAATAAACCAGGCATAGCCTGTTTAAAGGAACAGTACGTGACGCCTCATCATTTAACCTACCCTAAAAGACCGTGTTCTAAACAGTCCCGGACAAACGACGGAGCCCCGGAGTAAGCCGTTTGTCACATATGGTGGAGAATGCGGGCAGAGCACTAGGGGGTCTGCGGGTTGAAGAATTTTGAAAAAAAAAAAAAAGTTTTTTTCATCCTCTGCAAACAAGATGGAAGACGTGGTGGGTGCGCTGGTACGCAATGTCGCTGCCCAGAAAGACGCGAATGAAACCCAGCAACAGCTGTTAATAGCCCAGCAAGAAACTAATGCAAACCAGCAGCAGACGAATGCAGCCCAGCAACAGCTGCTAATAGCCCAGCAAGAGATTAATGCCAACCAGCAACAGGCGAATGCCAACCAGCGACAGGCGAATGCAAACCAGCAACAGACGAATGAAGCCCTGCAAAACGCGAATGCAAACCAGCAAGAGACAAACCGCTTGCTGAGAGAGGAGCAACAGCGGTTCGCTCAGGGCTTACAGCAGGAACTCGAGATCCTGAGGGGGACTATCAGTAACCTTCCACTGGCAGCGGCAGCCCCAGTACCGAAAATGACCAGGGCAAGCCACTACCTTCAGAAGATGGGACCCTCGGATGATGTGGAAGCCTATCTTCTCACGTTTGAACGCACGGCACAGAGAGAGGGATGGCCAGAAGCTGAGTGGGCTGGTCTAATCGCACCCTTCCTAAGCGGCGAACCCCAGAAGGCTTACTTTGATCTAGAGCCAGCCGAAGCTAACGTCTATGCAAAATTGAAGTTCGAGATCCTCGCCCGCCTCGGCGTAACCACGGCTGTTCGCGCCCAAAGGTTTCACGCATGGTCCTTCACGATGGATAAAGCCACCCGAAGCCAGATGTATGACCTCATCCACCTCGCCCGGAAGTGGCTACAACCCGAGATCAACTCAGCCAGCCACATCGTGGAACGGTTGGTCATGGACCAGTTCTTGAGGAAACTTCCCTCTGCCTTACGCCGTTGGGTCAGTCGGAGTGACCCCCATAATGCGGATGAGCTTGTGGCCCTCGTAGAAAGGTACAATGCAGCAGAAGAGCACCCGCAACCCACAGTCGTGGAGCAACCCCACTACCCGA
Source organism: Ascaphus truei (assembly GCF_040206685.1). NCBI lineage: Eukaryota > Metazoa > Chordata > Amphibia > Anura > Ascaphidae > Ascaphus > Ascaphus truei. The sequence continues at coordinate 255,000,178 of NC_134483.1, forward strand.
GGTTCCAGGACTCTTCCAGAGACGGTAAAAGGGTACCGGGGTTAAGGGGCGCTGAAGAGCGGCGACCACCTTCACGCAGCACCAGCAACAGTGGTTCGCACACTAAGGGCAATAGCCAACATGGGGAGCCGGGAAAAGGCTCTAAGTGGGACACAGACTATGTACCTAAATGTGTAAATTGTCATGAGAGGGGCCACACAGCAAAAATCTGCCCACTAAATGATGAGCCCATGCAATGCAACAGCGTGGAACCTTATTCGCTGTTGTCCCAATGTATGGGCCCTAGCCCAGAGGACCCCTTGAATAACCATCTGTGGGCATTTGTAAAGGTTAATGGTAAGAGGGTTCGGGCACTTCTTGACTCTGGGAGCATGGTCACACTAGTGTCCGAATACCTCTTGCCCATTAAGAAGAAACAGGGAAACAGTTCACAAAGAGTGGCAATTTGTTGTATACATGGGGATAATCATGAATATTCCACTGTTGATGGTTTTTTTGAAACAGAGTTTGGTTCTTTAGATTTCAAGGTGGGTATTGTACCCAAACTGGCACATGATGTGTTAATAGGGACCGACTTTCCCCATTTTCTAAAAATGTGGTCCCCCGCTCAGAATAGCGCCCCGAGTTCAATAGCGGACCATAACGAAGTATTAGAAGAAACAAATCCTTTCCCTTTTTCAGAAATGGAGGTTGACGAGGGCCCAAATAAGAAGGGGGAAAAGGAGGAGTGCTGTAAAATTCCCTTCCCCATCACTACTTTGGTAGGGAATACCCCAAATCAAGATGTTGAGCAGACACTTACCACCCCAGAACCGGATAAGACCCTCGCTGACCTAGAGGTCAGTCCTGGGAGTTTTAAGAAGGCCCAGTGGGAGGACCCCACATTAGCGGTAGCAAGGGGAAATATACGGGACCAGAATAGTACTCCTGGCCAACCAGATAGGTCACTTGCTTACCCCTACTTCGAGGTAGAGAACGACCTAGTATATCGGGTTGATAAAAGGAAATCAGTTACAACTAAACAATTGTTGGTACCACGGACATTCCGTAACGTAGTATTACACCTCGCACATAGTCATCCATTGGGGGGACACCTAGGGGTGGAAAAGACAAAAGAAAAGGTTCTCCGAAGCTTCTATTGGCCTGGGGTTCTGGCAGAAATTACGAATTATTGTTCCTCATGCCCAGAATGTCAGATCACCGCCCCGTTCAAGGCGTACCGCAGCCCATTGGTACCCCTTCCCATAATAGAGGTACCATTTGACCGGATTGCTATGGATCTAGTAGGACCCCTAATAAAGTCTGCTAGGGGACATCAGCATATATTGGTAATATTAGATTATGCCACCCGATATCCGGAGGCAGTTCCCCTACGTAGCACCTCAGCTAAAAACATAGCAAAAGAGTTAGTAGTTCTGTTTTCCCGGGTCGGGATTCCTAAAGAGATTCTATCTGACCAGGGAACACCATTTATGTCCCAAGTAACGAAAGAGCTATGTAAACTCCTAAAAATCAAGCATCTCAGAACCTCAGTCTATCATCCACAAACAGATGGTTTAGTGGAAAGGTTCAATAAAACCTTAAAGAGCATGTTACGGCGGGCGGTTGATAAAGATGGGAAAAACTGGGATTGTTTGTTACCATACCTGTTATTTGCCATTAGGGAAGTTCCCCAATCATCCACTGGCTTCTCCCCGTTTGAACTATTGTATGGCTGACACCCAAGGGGCTTACTGGATATAGCCAAAGAAACTTGGGAACACGAGGTTACCCCTTACAGAAGTGTAATAGAGCATGTTGCCCAGATGCAGGACCGCATTGCTGCAGTCCTACCCATAGTGAGGGAACACATGGAGAAAGCTCAAGAAGCACAGAGGAATACATATAATAAGGGTGCTAGGGTCAGAATTTTTTCTCCAGGTGATAGGGTACTAGTTCTGGTTCCCACCGTGGAGAGTAAATTCCTTGCTAAATGGCATGGGCCATATGAGGTCTTGGAAAGAGTGGGAGAAGTAAATTATAAGGTAAGACAGCCAGGTAGGAGGAAACCTGAGCAAATTTACCATATAAACCTACTCAAGCCCTGGAAAGATAGAGAGGTCTTGTTAACCCTAGTACCCCCAGGTCCGTCAGAGAATCAAGAAACTGACCCAGAGGTTAGCATAGCTGAAACCCTGTCTGTTCATCAGAAACGAGAGGTTCAGAATTTAGTGAAAAGAAACAAAGAAATCTTCTCTATACGGCCAGGTAGAACTAGCGTAATTGAACATGACCTAGTCTCTGAACCGGGGGTCCGAGTTAACCTTAAACCGTACCGAATCCCAGAGGCCAAAAGAAAGGCTATAAGTTTAGAGGTTAAAAAAATGCTAAAACTAGGTGTAATTGAGGAATCCCAAAGTGGGTGGAACAGCCCTATAGTCTTAGTCCCAAAGCCAGATGGTACAACAAGGTTTTGTAATGACTACCGGAAACTAAACGCGGTGTCAAAATTTGATACTTATCCTATGCCCAGGGTAGATGAACTTGTAGAGAGACTGGGCAAAGCCCGATATCTCACAACCCTAGACCTAACAAAAGGGTACTGGCAGGTTCCCCTCACAGAAAGGGCAAAAGAAAAGACAGCCTTCTCAACCCCAGACGGCCTCTTTCAGTATAAGGTGTTGCCTTTTGGCTTACATGGAGCTCCCGCCACATTCCAAAGAATGATGGATAAAATTTTAAAACCACATGCTCGGTATGCTGCCGCCTACCTGGATGATGTGGTAATCCATAGTGAAGATTGGCAATCCCACCTTCCAAAGGTCCAAGCTGTGCTTGACGCAGTCCGGTCTGCTGGACTAACTGCTAACCCCGCTAAATGCACTATTGGTCTGGAGGAGGCCAAGTATCTGGGATATTCTATTGGCAGAGGTTTACTCAAACCCCAAACACTCAAAGTGGAGGCGATACAAAATTGGCCAAGGCCAGTTACAAAAAAACAAGTAAGGACCTTTTTGAGGTTAATTGGGTACTCTAGAAGGTTTATTCCCAATTTTGCAACTAAGGCAACCCCACTAACTGATCTCACAAAAGCAAGAGGACCGCTAATGGTAAAGTGGTCCCCCGAAACCGAACAGGCCTTTAGAAGCCTGAAAGAAGCTCTCTGTGCCCAACCAGTGTTGGTCACACCTGACTTCTCCAAAGAGTTCGTAGTCCAAACCGACGCATCTGAGGTAGGGCTGGGGGCGGTACTCTCCCAGGAGTCTCAAGGTGAGGAGCACCCCATCCTTTATTTAAGTAGGAAACTAAATCCCCAGGAGAAAAATTACTCCATAGTAGAGAAAGAGTGTCTCGCAATAAAGTGGGCTGTAGAGACGCTCAAATACTACCTGTTGGGGAGAAAATTCCGGTTGGTCACAGATCATGCACCCCTTACCTGGATGTGTCAAAACAGGGAAAAGAATGCTAGAGTGACCAGGTGGTTCCTAAGCCTACAACCCTTTAAATTTTCTGTGGAACACAGGTCAGGGCACAAACATGGCAATGCTGACGGGTTGTCAAGGATGCACTCCCTAATATCCATGGTCGCTCATCCCTCGAGGTCTGAGCTGGGGGGGAGGATATGTGACAGAAACCAGGGGATGGTAATAAATTCCGTATATAGGGCTCCCAGGATACTAGACAGTTTCTATCCTGTTTGGCCTGGGAGTGCAGCCTTATAATACATACACTCCATCCCACAGTTTGGCAAGCGCTGGAACTGAGGGATGAGAGATCCAGACCAGAGTTTGTCTGCTGCCTGATTTCTGTCACCTGTCATGCTAATTAGGAATCAGGTATGAAAGACTGATTTCCTGTTTGCTCTGGTCTCCCCACAAGAGCCAGGAGGCTGGAAGGCTGCTGAACTACAGAGGGGAGAAGCCTCTTCCCCAAACAGGTTCAATCTTTCTGTTCATTTGTGTAAGACTGCAAAAGTACCGTGTTTTGATGTTGGATGTGGAAAATCAACTTCCAACCCTGAGTCAGGGATATCTAAGTTAAGTTATCGCTCAGGTGAGCAGCTTTTGTTTTGATCTGTTTTCTGTTGTATGCACTGTGGCAGTCTCAGTGCCTGGGACTGAATAAACCAGGCATAGCCTGTTTAAAGGAACAGTACGTGACGCCTCATCATTTAACCTACCCTAAAAGACCGTGTTCTAAACAGTCCCGGACAAACGACGGAGCCCCGGAGTAAGCCGTTTGTCACACTACTCACAACACCCACATGTGACATTATGACAGCACTTATAGTGCTGCAACTGCGTCATCTATATGTGCTTAGAAAATAAATATTCATTAGCACTGCACTATTTTTGTAGATGGTTTTATGTCCAAATATAGCTCTTTCACTGAGTGATTCAGTGCATGGAGATGTGTATACTTTTGTAATTCACTACTCCATGTTTAAGAAATAACAATATAGGTATTCATATATATTTAAAGAGCATTGCCAAACGTTGTCAATCAATATATGTTAATGTCAATTATTGTTAACAGATTGGATTTGGATTTAGTCAGTACTATTGGACATAGAGGTTTAATACTGAAATCTACCATAATTGTAAATGTAAAAGTTTAATATGATTAATTAGAATGTTGATGGGATGGGTCATGGATTTGTATACCCAGTCCTTTTACAAAAATATTTTTTACTATGTTAAAAGATTTCTAAATCACTATCAACTATATCATACCACTTTCTACGAGTGCATTCATTAGGAATTCTTTCTGTATATAGTGACCTGATTGGCTGTTAAGTTTCTTATAGGATTTCAGACCCATTCACAAAACTCTACAGCCAATCAGGACGTGGGAATATTTTTACCAGCCTATCACAGATTTGCCGGTACTCTGAAGCCGGGGCGGGCACTGATTTCAACTCTGCCAAGGGGCATATGCCAACCTGGCATCTCTGCCGCTTAGCATATTGAACCCCCTGCTGGGCCAGGCTCCTCAGTCAGAGAAAAAAAACCTTATAAAAAACAAAAGAGGAGATGGAGCGCAGAGAAAGAAAATGCCAAGGTAAGATATGGGTCAATTTATTTGAACAACAATGCACAGTATTACTTACAATTAGTTTAAAACAGCATACAAGTAGAAGTTCCCACAGAGGTCTGTATATACATCTGTTTGTCACCCCCTGTCCCGACTGTAACACACTGCTTCCAAGTCTCACAGGGTCCCTGACCCGGAACCGGAAGGGTTACCAACCAAGGGTGATAGGCGGGCTCTCGAGCTCAGGCAAAGGCTATGGCAATAGCAACAGCCGCTCGTGAAATGACAGGGGGATATCAGCACTGCTGAATTAGGGAAAATTCTACCGTACTAAAAATGCACTCCTACCCAGGAGTGCAACATAGAGGTATTAAGCAACCCTCAACGCGTTTCACGCAGTATAGCGCTTCGTCAGGAGGTAATTAGGCACTACAGGAGGTGGTCCTATATAGGTCACCACCTAATTGCCCAACACAAAAACCATGTGTAAAACATAATACAAATACTTCCCAAAGGTGAATGTGACTAACAATGAACACACATATACATAAAAGGACATAAAAACATATTCCATATACATAATAATACAATATTAGCTAAAATTATCTCTAATAATAATACATATCCATCTACACTTTTAACAATGATTGAATTAATGGTTAATACTTAAATTATGATTTAAATAGATAGCTGCCCATTTTTTATCGCTAATATACAATTTACATGCTATTATAATTGAACCTTAAAAAACATATAATTCCTAATCCTTAGAGTCATTATTAGATTAAAATAAAATAAAATGACCGCAATATAATATCCCTATTTAAAATTATCTATACCTAAAATTCCCTAAAAAATTAATGTTAAAATCAATATACATCAAAGATAAACCGGAACATCTATATTTCATTTTCTATATGTTTATTTAAGGAAAGGATTTAATTCTATCATCTCGTTAAGGCCACCTGGGATTTTGCTTTTCAAAGTATAAATCCAATATTGTTCTCTTTGAAGTAATTTTAGTTCCCTATTGCCTTTCCTAATATCTCTTTTTATAACCTCCAACCCTCTAAAATGTAAACCCTTTGTGTCTCCATTGTGCTGCTCTAAAAAATGCATAGCCAAATTGTGTACCTTTCTCCCTATTTCGATATTTCTTTTTGCATTTTTTATACCATTAATATGTTCTCCAATCCGTACTTTTAGTGGGCGAATGGTTTTACCTATATAGTATTTTTTACACGGACAATCAATTATATAAACCAAATGGCTTGTTTGACATGTAATAAACTGATTTATTTTGTATTCTAGTCCTGTCTGGTAATCTTTAAAAACTTTCTCTTGGGACATGTATTGACACATCACACAATTGCCACATTTGTAGTTACCTATCGGTTTACTTAAAAAACTTTCTTTTACAACAGATTTATTCTTTAATTCTTTTAAAAGGCTTGGTGCTAAAATACTTTTGAGGTTTTTGGCCCTCCTAAAAACTACTTTTGGTTTGTCGGCTAATTTATTATTAAAAACGGGGTCCATTAATAGAATATTCCAATGTTTATTAATTAATGTCCTTAGCTTAGATTCTTGTTTAATAAAATCAGTTATAAAAAATGGTGTGGAATTTTCTTGGACTTCTGGTATCTTTTTTTTGGGGATCAATAAATTAGATCTTGGTCTGGTTCTACTTTTCATTAAAGAGTTTTGTATAATCTCTTTATTGTATCCCTTGTCTAAAAACCTCTGTGTTAGAATATTTGTTTGATCATCACAGTCCTTTTGTTCAGAACAATTCCTACGTATCCTTAAAAATTGTCCATAGGGGATATTGTTAAGCCAATTCACAGAATGATTGCTCGTATAATCTAAATAGGAATTAGCGTCCACCTTTTTAAAAAATGTTTTTGTAGTTATTTTATTATCTATTACCTTTAAATGTAAATCTAAAAAGTTGATTTCTGTTGTGTTGGTGTCCCCACTCAGGATTATGTTACGATCATTATTATTGAGGTATAGAAAGTTTTTTAAGTAAACCGATAGGTAACTACAAATGTGGCAATTGTGTGATGTGTCAATACATGTCCCAAGAGAAAGTTTTTAAAGATTACCAGACAGGACTAGAATACAAAATAAATCAGTTTATTACATGTCAAACAAGCCATTTGGTTTATATAATTGATTGTCCGTGTAAAAAATACTATATAGGTAAAACCATTCGCCCACTAAAAGTACGGATTGGAGAACATATTAATGGTATAAAAAATGCAAAAAGAAATATCGAAATAGGGAGAAAGGTACACAATTTGGCTATGCATTTTTTAGAGCAGCACAATGGAGACACAAAGGGTTTACATTTTAGAGGGTTGGAGGTTATAAAAAGAGATATTAGGAAAGGCAATAGGGAACTAAAATTACTTCAAAGAGAACAATATTGGATTTATACTTTGAAAAGCAAAATCCCAGGTGGCCTTAACGAGATGATAGAATTAAATCCTTTCCTTAAATAAACATATAAAAAATGAAATATAGATGTTCCGGTTTATCTTTGATGTATATTGATTTTAACATTAATTTTTTAGGGAATTTTAGGTATAGATAATTTTAAATAGGGATATTATATTGCGGTCATTTTATTTTATTTTAATCTAATAATGACTCTAAGGATTAGGAATTATATGTTTTTTAAGGTTCAATTATAATAGCATGTAAATTGTATATTAGCGATAAAAAATGGGCAGCTATCTATTTAAATCATAATTTAAGTATTAACCATTAATTCAATCATTGTTAAAAGTGTAGATGGATATGTATTATTATTAGAGATAATTTTAGCTAATATTGTATTATTATGTATATGGAATATGTTTTTATGTCCTTTTATGTATATGTGTGTTCATTGTTAGTCACATTCACCTTTGGGAAGTATTTGTATTATGTTTTACACATGGTTTTTGTGTTGGGCAATTAGGTGGTGACCTATATAGGACCACCTCCTGTAGTGCCTAATTACCTCCTGACGAAGCGCTATACTGCGTGAAACGCGTTGAGGGTTACTTAATACCTTTATGTTGCACTCCTGGGTAGGAGTGCATTTTTAGTACGGTAGAATTTTCCCTAATTCAGCAGTGCTCATATCCCCCTGTCATTTCACGAGCGGCTGTTGCTATTGCCATAGCCTTTGCCTGAGCTCGAGAGCCCGCCTATCACCCTTGGTTGGTAACCCTTCCGGTTCCGGGTCAGGGACCCTGTGAGACTTGGAAGCAGTGTGTTACAGTCGGGACAGGGGGTGACAAACAGATGTATATACAGACCTCTGTGGGAACTTCTACTTGTATGCTGTTTTAAACTAATTGTAAGTAATACTGTGCATTGTTGTTCAAATAAATTGACCCATATCTTACCTTGGCATTTTCTTTCTCTGCGCTCCATCTCCTCTTTTGTTTTTTACTTGGACTGTCTGTGGCCGGCTGATCACCGGAGGGAGAAGGAGCAGCGGGAAGAGAGGCATCTCAGAAGAATCCCCTTGAAGTTTACAGACGAGCGCGGTCTCCATTTTCCAAAAAAAACCTTATAACAGCGCTCTAACAGAGACTTAAAATAATAATAATATCCAAAAACCAAAGTGAATAGTGACTTAGAATGTGACTGTAAATATAAGAATAATAACGTGCAACACAAGTGCAAATAGTGAATAAAGAAATGCTGCTCAGAACCCTTGAAAGGATGGTACACAGGAATCCCTCATGCTGGAACGTGTGGAAGTTGAAGGGGAGCGCAACTCAATCAATGGTGATATGTGAAATGAAAGAAGACACAAAATAGTGCAACAATGTGTTAAAGTAATATTTCAATTTCTGCAGACTTCTATAAAATCAGGACTCACATTTCTTCTGAAAAAATCACGCATGTAGCCCAAACTCAGGTGGGCAATGGTGGTGAGATAGGTGGGTAGTGAAAACCTCTTTCTGTGCTTTGTAGTCTTGGGGATAGACAGGCTCAATGTGACTGCATGTCACTCAGGATGAGAGGCAACCAACCATGTGTGGGGAAACAAAAAAGCCAAACATAGTGTGTACCAGTAAAAGTATAACACTTTAATGTCTAAAACCATAAAGATGTATGCTTACATCAATAAAACCATATACAGCTAAACCCCGTTATAACGCGGGTCTCGGGGTCCACCCCGAGACCACCGCGTTACTAACGGGGTCGCGAGAAAAAAAAATGGCCGCCGCGCTTTAGCGCATATTCATCCCGCGGGACAGGAGATGGGAGCGGGCATGTCCCTCCGCTCCCCGCTTCCCCCTGTCACCGCGGGACAGGCCGCGGGGCAGGAGATGGGAGCGGGGATGTCTCTCCTGTCCCCGCTTCCCCCTGTCACCTCGGGACAGGCCGCGGGGCAGGAGATGGGAGCGGGGATGTCTCTCCTGTCCCCGCTTCCCCCTGTCACCTCGGGACAGGCCGCGGGGCAGGAGATGGGAGCGGGGATGTCCCTCCTGTCCCCGCTTCCCCCTGTCACCTCGGGACAGGCCGCGGGGCAGGAGATGGGAGCGGGGATGTCTCTCCTGTCCCCGCTTCCCCCTGTCACCTCGGGACAGGCCGCGGGGCAGGAGATGGGAGCGGGGATGTCTCTCCTGTCCCCGCTTCCCCCTGTCACCTCGGGACAGGCCGCGGGGCAGGAGATGGGAGCGGGGATGTCCCTCCTGTCCCCGCTTCCCCCTGTCACCTCGGGACAGGCCGCGGGGCAGGAGATGGGAGCGGGGATGTCTCTCCTGTCCCCGCTTCCCCCTGTCACCTCGGGACAGGCCGCGGGGCAGGAGATGGGAGTGGGGATGTCCCCTCAGGTCGCCGCTTACCTCAGAACCATGCTGCCTGCATGGAGGTTGTAGCGGGGGGTTTCTTCTCCCCACCGCTGTCCCCGGTGCTCCCGCTGCCTGCGCGGGAGGAGGGGGGGGAGCGGGTGGTGGTGCTGGTCGCGGCCCGTCTGTGTAGAGTGAGAGAGTGTGTGTGTATGTATATATGGGAGAGAAAGTGTGTGTGTGTATATGGGTGTGTGAGTGTGGGTAAGTGTCTGAGTGTGTGTGTAAGTGTGTGTAAGTGTGTGTGAGTGTGTGTGAGTGTCTGTGAGTGTGTAAGTGTGTGTAAGTGTGTGTGAGTGTGTGTGAGTGTGTGTGAGTGTGTGTGAGTGTGTGTGAGTGTGTGTGAGTGTGTGTGAGTGTGTGTGAGTGTCTGTGAGTGTCTGTGAGTGTCTGTGAGTGTCTAAGTGTGTGTGAGTGTGTGTGAGTGTCTGTGAGTGTGTAAGTGTGTGTGAGTGTGTGAGTGTGTGTTTGTGAGTGTCTAAGTGTGTGTAAGTGTGTGTGAGTGTGTGTGAGTGTCTAAGTGTGTGTAAGTGTGTGTGTGTGTGTGTGTGTGTGTGTGTGTGTGTGTGTGTGTGTGTGTGTGAGTGTGTGTGAGTGTGTGTGAGTGTCTGTAAGTGTGCGTAAGTGTGCGTGAGTGTGCGTAAGTGTGTGTGAGTGTGCGTGAGTGTGGTCAGTGTGTGTGCAGTGTGTCAGTGTGAGCAATGAGCAGTGTGTGTGCAGTGTGGCAGTGAGCAATGAGCAGTGTGTGTGCAGTGAGTGTGTGCAGTGTGTCAGTGTGTGCAGTGTGCAGTGTGTGTGCAGTGTGGCAGTGTGAGCAATGAGCAGTGTGTGTGCAGTGAGTGTGTGCAGTGTGCAAAAAAAAAAATGTAAAAAAAATTTTTTTTTAAAAATTTTTTTTTTTTTTTTTTTTTTTTTTTTAAAAAAACGGGAGCCACGGGAAAACCGCGTTATAACCGAATCGCGGTATAACGAGGCGCGTTATAACGGGGTTTAGCTGTATTAGGCACATAAGAAAAACTAACGCTGCTTCCAAACTCTCACCCCTCTGCACGGGTCTCTCATCACGTCACTTCCGGTTCTCGGCAATTCACTGCCGGTATCGCGGCGCTTTCAAATTTCACTGATAGAAGGGGACATCAAGTGTGGGCAGGTACAGGTGATTGGCGTCAGCAGGTCGCTTCCGACTCTAGGCGTTTCGCTGTCTGTCGCTTCGTCAGGAGTCTGTGATTGGCTTCGTAATCCCCTAGTTTTAATAGCAGTCCTCTTGCTCTCATTGGTTGATGAGCCAGCTAGGCTCTAGTCATGATTGGCTTCTGTCAGCCAATGAGAGCGTTCTAAATACAGAACATAGTTAAGCAGTCCATTAATCTCTGATGTAAATATGCAAACTCACAACACAGTGTATATATCTTTCATGCTAGCTCTGCCGTCCTTCAGATGTCTTAGATCAGTTTGCTTTTAATTTATATGATGTGGCAAAACATCCTACATGTTTGTCAGAGCGTCTCTGCTTTCGAGTCTTTGGAACCCGGTATCTACTGGGGAAAAGGTCTGCCGAAAATGGGAACAGTTTACCAGGGTTCTCCTGAGCCATAGAATATGGCTCCTCGTGAGAGACTGGAGCCATTAGGTCTGAAAAAAAAGGCCTGTCCCGACCGAGCACAACGGGGGCAGGGAGCCAAGGAGCGACTCCTGCTTCGAGGTAGGCCTCCTGACCTTTTACCTGTAGCCGGATTTTGGCCGTCGGATACCGTTTTACATCACCATGTATGCATTCTATACTCCATGGGGAGTCAAAGGAACACACGTTAGGCGGTAACAGTTCCTGGAAGACCAAAGTTTTCCCAGCGCCTGAATCTACAAGGGCCTGGACGGTTTTACCCCCAATCTGGGCTGGAAGTAGCCTGGGCTTGTAATTTTCTCCAGTGAAGGCCGAGGCGACGGTCCTGCTGAAGAAACAATCCACCTGTGGACAGTCCACATGCCGGTGGCCTTGTTCGCCGCAGGCGGAACATGGAGAGGGTTCCCTCGCAGGAGGATGCCGCGGATAGCGCTCCGCTGGACCGGATACTGGAGACCAGGCATCTGATGGGTCCTGTGGATGACGTCCTTGGAAGTTCCTCTCATTTGGCGACAAGCCGACATCAGGAAGTGGATGAGGGTCTCAGCGGTGCCCGGCGTTTGGACCTCTCCCTTGTTGGAAGGACTGCTCCTTTCATGGCATTTGGCAGTTGCATATGGAGGGGCCGTAGTTTCCCCGTTGGTCCGGTCTTCTTATTTGGGCGTCCTCTAGCGCCGGTAAAGTCGGATCTGTCGGGTCCAAGACACTCGTCTGGTCCTCGGCCCCAAAGAAGTTCTCAACAAGTCGGACCGCCAAAGCTAGGGTATCCGCAGCATGGCGTTTTACCCAAGAGCGTGCGGAAGGGGTTATTACTTGTAGGAATTGTTCCAACACAACTTGTTCAAGAACAGTTTCCTTAGTGTGTTGCTCAGGTTGTATCCAGCGGTTACACACGTCCAATAACTGCTGCGCTAGGACCAAGGGTCTCATCTTAGCGGTGTACTTCAGGTTCCGGAACTGCTGCCGGTAGGTCTCTGGGGTCAGACCTAAGTGATCCGGTATGGCGTCTTTTACTTGTTTGTAATCCATTGCCTGGTCCGCTGGGAGGCCCTGATATGCGGCCTGGGCTTCTCCTATAAGGAGTGGGGCCAAAGCGATTGCCCAGCGATCTGCAGACCAGCCCCGAGCTTCGGCAACAACTTTTCTAACGTCAGTAGAAAAGCCTCTGGATCCTCGTTCGGAGCCATCTTCTTCAGGAGGACCGGTGGTTTGTTCGCAAGTTCTCGACTGGCAGACCCCTGGAATTGGGTCAGCAGCCTGGCCACCCACTCCTCCTGTGCTGACAGGAGCTGGGTTTGCTGCTGCAATAGTCTTTCATCTCTCTCTGCTTGTAGTTGGGCCTGTTCCTGCATTAACAGTCCCTGCTTTCTGGTCTGCTCGCACATTTAAAAATTCTTCCATTTTTTAGTTTTGTGTGGCCCTTCAACTGCAGGGGCCTCTTAACATCCCGGCACTTCTGACATCATATGTTGCAGTGTACATGCAACCACACGCGGGTTTTCTTGATAAGGCTTATTTATTGAGCCTTAATTACAGCACACAAAAACAAAACAGCTTCTTGTCAGCATACAAAAACAAAATAGTTTCTCTTCAGCATAGAAAAACAAGACAGCTTCTTTTCAGCATGCAGGACACAGACAGTTCATCAAACATGTACTTTGAAAACAGACCTTGTAGCAGTAATCTTACTTCAGTATTTCACTCCTGTCTCCTGACCAGCTAGCCTGCATGTGTGTACAGCCTGGGGGTTTTAAATCCCCTTGATGAGGCAGCTGGGCTCAGACTAACTCGGCTGAAAGTTAACCTCCTCACTGATGCACTACAGATAAGTCTGCCAGGCATATGGCTGGTGACGTTTATTTACCCTGTCAAAGGCAATCAAATTAGTCAAAATGGATAATGAAAAAAGGATTGCAATAGAAAGTAAGACCTACCCTAAAAAGTTCTTTAAGTACAAAATCAGAAAAGAAAATATAGGGCCCTTTCAGTGCGAGATGGGCAAGCAGATAATTGGAGATAAGGATAAAGCAGAGGTATTAAACAAATTCTTTGCCTCTGTTTACCAGGGAAGAATCCATTTCAATAGTAGTCCCGCAGGAGGAAGCCACAACCTCTATATTAACGAACAATTGATTAACTGAGGAAGACGTTCATAGGTGGCTTGATAAAATTAAAGTAAGTAAAGGCACCTGGCCCCGATGGCATACATCCAAAATTTCTTAAGGGGCTAAGTTCAGTAATAGCCAAACCATTACATTTAATATTCAAGGACTCAATTTCCACAGGCTCAGTACCACAAGATTGGCGTAAAGCAGATGTGGTGCCTATATTTAAAAAGGGAGCTAGATCACAACTGGGGAATTACAGACCTGTAAGCCTAACTTCAATAGTGGGGAAGCTACTTGAAGGTTTAATACGGGATACGATTCAGGAATACCTAATGGAAAACAAAATTAGTAATGGTCCGCATGGATTTATGAAGGATAGATCATGCCAAACTAACCGTATTCGTTTCTTTGAGGAGGTAAGTAGGAACTTAGACCATGGTAATACAGTTAATGTGGTCTACTTAAATTTTGCAAAGGCTTTTGATAAGATTCCACACACCAGGTTGGTGTACAAAATAAAACAAATTGGACTCCGTAAACATATATGCACCTGGATTGAAAACTGGTTGAAGGATTGACAAGAGGATTGTCATAAATGGAACTTTTTCATGTTGGGCTAAGGTCGTGAGTGGAGTACCTCAGGGATCGGTACTGGGACCCCTGCTTTTTAACTTGTTTATTAATGGCCTTGAGGTTGGGATCGAGAGCAAAGTCTCCATCTTTGCTGATGACACTAAATTGTGTAAGCTAGTAGGATCAGAACAGGATGTAATTTCTCTCCAGAAGGACTTGGAGAGACTGGAAACGTGGGCAGGTAAATGGCAGATGAGGTTTAATACAGATACATGTAAGGTTATGCATGTGGTAAATTTTGGTTCTATGTTTTCCATACAATGTACTGTAAATACAGTAATTACTACAAGGCTATTAATATAATTCCATGTATGAGTGTTGTCTATATTCCCCTCTTTGAATATGTCCTCTTGATTGATTATTCATGATACTGATCATTGTCTATATTGATAATAGATATGGTCTAGGATGGTTTATGTAACAGTTCATTAATGGTGATGTGTAAATATTATAATTCTGAATGAATTGCCCAGCACAGTTTCTCTTTCACCTTTTTTTATTTATTTAATACGATTGTGTATATTAAATTATATCATTGTGTATAGTAAGATAAATCAATATCTACACATTGAATTCATATTTTGTAATTGCAACTATAACATTAGAGTTGTTCTTGTTAAAGTGGAATAGCTATGCCCTTCTTGTATCTACTATAGAGTAGTATGGGTTACTGTATTCTTATCTTATTTTACTATATGTAATCTAAGACTGTCAGCCCGATCGCAAAACGGAACCGGCGTTCATAACAGAGTGAGCCGAGATCTCGTGAGACCGGGACTTGACCACGTGATGCGGAAGTGATCTAATAATGGATGCAGAGCTGAGTGTGAGAGACTCGGTGAAATACTCTTATCTGCCTTTTATTCACTTATAAAGTGTGAAACCTCTGGGATGGAGGCAGAGTGTCTGGTACAGGCATACCCCGGTTTAAGGACACTCACTTTAAGTACACTCGCGAGTAAGTACATCTCGCGCAATAGGCAAAAGGCAGCTCACGCATGCGCCAGTCAGCACGTCCTGAACAGCAATACCGGCTCCTTACCTGTCCCGAAGCTGTGCGCAAGCGGGGAGACTATAGAGCCTGTTACAAATGCCTTATTTACATCAGTTATGCACGTATATGACGATTGCAGTACAGTACATGCATCGATAAGTGGGAAAAAGGTAGTGCTTCACTTTAAGTACATTTTCACTTTACATACATGCTCCGGTCCCATTGCGTACGTTAATGTGGGGTATGCCTGTACTATACTATTGGGATCCTATTAACCAGCTGGAATTCCAGCCCTTGATGACAACACCAAAAGGAGTCCTGTGAGAATCTAAAGTTAAACTGTTCCTGATCCTATAATTGGATAAAGGCATTAATTATTCTATTTATTGTGTGGGCATATCTTAACACCTTATTGCAGCATTTTATCTGGACATACTACTCTGTTGTTTCCCCCCCTTTTCCCTTCTTTTCCTTTTTTATTTGCGCCTAGGTCATTCTTTGCCATACAAACTTTCTCGGCAACTGGAGCCATGAACCTAATTGGCAGCAGGAAAATAGGGACAGATACATTATCAAGGGTTAGCACCTCCCATTATATTTATATGCTTGTAGCAGTATATTATATACTTTAACCCTCATTGATAATTGTTCAAGGTTGCGCTGTTTGTTTCTTTTCTATAGCTAAATATCTATTATATACCCGAAACGTCGGGCAAATGTGTGCTTTTTGGACTCAATAAACCACTTTTGTGATTATCCCTCGTACTGTGCCGGTATATTGGATCTCTAGGGATCCTCACAGACTATCACTATTTACCCTTAACTGTGCACCACACTTGCCTCTGCTTAGGCTTTTTTTTTTTCAGTGTGTGCTGCATAGATGGATGGATGTGACCGCACTCCAACAACTGTAAAATAAAAATAAAAAAAACAATACGTGCATGCACATTTCATAAGGTGTCAAATGGCAAAATATACGTCGCCCGAACTATGGGTAGAAGAGTGGACCCAGCACAGCTTCCGTAAATGTTCAAAAGAGTGCATTTAGAATCCATAGAAAAAGCTAAGTTTTGGACCACAAACTGATCTTACTGATGAATGAAAGGTTCCAGAAAGAGGCATGGAGTAGTAATTAGTCCTTCTATATCAGGGCTGTTCCTCTCTGGCCAGTCCAGATTTGACCAATCAAGCAGAGAGGGGAAGAGTAGGAACCTTCAGGACTTTTTTGAGCAAAGGGAGTGAAATGATATTTTACAAATGGCCTGGCACTTGGGTCAGTTTAATGTAGATCTGCCCCTCCAGCACTTATCCCCATAAATTGATATCACCATGTACATTTTAAATTATTTTTCCTTTTTATTGCAGCACCCATTCCCCCCCCCACCCCCACACACACGCACACACTCTTTTCCCTGTCTCTTTGCACTCATATGCACTCATACTTTTAATGTAACCATGTATTTTTTATAACTCTGTGCCCAGGACATACTTGAAAACGAGAAGGATCTCTCAATGTATTCCTTCCTGGTAAAACATTTTTATAAATAAAAAATATCTCTATGTTCATCCATATTTCCTTTCACTTATTTTCTTCACCCTCTTTCTATTCATCGTCTTATCTTCTTCTTTTTTTTTTTTTAATTTAATTTCCTTTACCGTTCAGCACTAATTATTTACTCTGTCACTTCTCAGTTTTGCCTCATCTCCTCTAATTTCTCTGCAGCATAAGAGGTGGGAGCAAGCGGAGACCAAGTAAAACTAATCTACTTTTGCAGACAGCACAATCTCTGGTCTGCACTTCGACTCCCACAAAATATATTAGGGTATTTTACTCCACTGAGAATATACGTGTGTATACATATATTTGACTTATATTCTGTATGGTTTTAGGTATGTCGGGCGAGATTACTCTGCTGCGCAGGAATGCATGGAAGATGAAATGAAAGAGTATTACAGTAAAAATAAAACCTCTGCACCATTGAGCTCGTTAAGATTGGGGCAACTCGTGGCTGCAAATGCAGAGGATGACACATGGCTGCGAGCTCAGGTATCGTCAATTGAGGAAGACAAGATAAAGGTGAGCACTTTTATCTTTAAGGCTTTTACCTTGTATTGATAAAGCCACAATTGGCAAAGGAGGGATGTCAATTTAAAGTGCTTTGAGGGATAAAAAGGCAGTATAAGAATGGTACATAATGATATGACATCTGTGAAGTAGAGGGAAACCGATATCACCATTGGTGGTGATTTTATTATAAAATCCCATTTGGTTATTTCCATGGAAACCCTTTTAATAGATCACAATATGCTGATACTAATGCAGCAATTGGCTAGGGTAGGTAGTAAGGAAAAAAAGTCCTAGATCTGAGTTTTAGAAGAGGCGTTTCTCAACAAATTGATTCCAATTTGTTGGCAGGTCCTCTTCTGGGCGGATGGATTGTCTATGCCGAGCACCACACGGCCAGTGGTATTGGAAACTGTGTGGTGGCAGTAGATATTCCTGGCTTTGTTCATATATTTGCAAAAGGTTATGTTTGTATATAGTAAAATTATATCTGTTAAGGGTGCCGTTTTATCAATGGAGTTGCAATGGTGAAAGACCATTAAGTTCTTATCCACTTAAAATTTTACGATAAATTTAGTGGCTCAGATTCAATTCACAATATACGATAATATTGCTTTTATTATGGGTTTAGAAGAGTGAAAAAAAAGAAAAACGTAAATACATTGATTTTGTTTTATCTGCATATATTGAATGGAGCTATCTGCATGAAGATTATGCAGAAATATTGTATTTGCCAAAAAAGGAATGGGTTGTGTTGTGTTAAAGGGAAACACTACTGTTTCTGCTGTCTTGTTTGCTCCATACGTGGAGACCTCTCCGTTTGAATAGAGGCAGAATAGGTTTGCCCATCGGAGTGGAGTGTTGTGGCACTAACAATACTAAAACACTGTCAGCATTGGTTCACCATTAGGTCCATATGACTAAACAAGACATGGTTCACAGGTCTACCTTTTAAAATGTATTTTCATTATTTAGATACATTAATAAAGATTCACATTTTGCCGCCAAGTGCATCCCTAGACCTACATATATTATAAACAAATGGGTCTGTTGTGCACCATCAACAGGGTCTTTTCTTTATGGGAAGTGTTTTTTAACACGACCCATTCCTTTTTTGGCATATTTGACTACCCTGGTAGCACACACCCACACTACTATTATAAGTATCTACACTGAGTGGAGGGAGGCATCTCCTTCTCTGGAAATATTGTATTTACCTAATTTAAACTAATTCTTACCTACCCGAATGAACTGTTGTGAGCACCCTTATATAGTGAACATATCTTCTATTTATCAGCCAGACAAAATAATTTTTTACTGAGAATGTTTACAAAACCATTGTAATCAATCATAGGATTGTTACTTGCTATTTTAATGAATACTTGAAACACAATTTTTATTGTATCCAAATAGTTTAAGCGGAGTCCCACAAAGGACCCAAGGGAAACTAATCACAGTGATGTATTCAAACTGTGATACCCATTAAAGAAAACAATTATAAAATATAGCAAGTATATTTAATAGGCAAATTTGCAAATTCATTATTTACCTTGTTTTCCTAACTTTTTTTTTTTTAATAAATAGATCTGCTATGTCGATTATGGTTTTTTTGAAGTAGTTGACCGCGCCAAAGTGCGTAAATTGGATAAACCATTCTACTCCCTTCCATTCCAAGCTACGAAATGCAGATTAGCAGGTAAGATCTAATTAACATTGAATTAACATTGAATAAAGTGAAAATTGTGGAATTAATCAATGTAACTCCAAAAGTGCGGGACATTATAAATTAACCATTTCCTAAAATTTTGAGAAGTGCATAAATATTTCTTCAAAGTAAGATATTGCTGGATAATTTAGTTAGTAGTCGGAATGAATAGAAATTAAAAAAGTGTAAACTTTCAAATCTGTATTAAAGTATTTGTGAGGCAAACTGTTGAGACTTTTTTTTTTTCTCATGCTTTTTCATTTATGTGGCGTTTTTGAGTAAAGGTTTTTGCTTGTATTATTTACATTAAGTACTTCTTTTGTCATATACCAAAAAAGACGGTGCAAAACAGCGCTACAAACAGTCATAAAATAACCCCCAATAGGAAAAAGGTGGCATATAAAATATAACACTGGCAGCCGGACAAATACTGACAGTACAGTCAGTCAAAAATGCATAAGAAAAAAAGAGAAATACCGGCGCCAAAAAATTAAATTAAATGTCAAATATATGAAGTCCAAACCATACAATGTGAAGTCCAATTGTAGTCCTTGAATAAACAGATATTATGCAAGTGAACTATTGATTCTCATCAAGAAGCAGTGCAATATGTGAAAGAAAAAGAAAAGAAACAGATTATGGTGCAGTTTGCCAATCAATGCAGACTTAAAAACATATAGACTAACAACACAAAACAAACATGACAGACTAACGACCACACAAGCCAGGCTATAAACTAAAATATAAAGCTATTTATTAACAACTAATGCTGGGTACTGGAGGATAGCTAGCAAACACCAATCCGGGGGGGGGGGGGGGGGTAAAATTGTAACCCTACTCACAGGACATTAGATATTTGATAGCAGTAGAACTGGAGTCACACTCTTGTAGTTTAAAGATGGCGACCGGAGCTATCTCACTGGCGTCCCCACGTGAGGTGGATGTTGGGTTGAGTCACACGAGTTACAGGAACTGCTGGACTTCCGGGCGGATATGACGTCACGCCCTGCGGTGCTCCCGATACCAGTGGTCCTCTCACACTTCTCGTCCCCCACGGCTCAAACAGCTACTATGCAACCTCCTCCACGAACCAAAACTCAGCTTCTAAAACACTGAAAGTCTTCCCAACGCGTTTCGTGTGCATGCGCGCACTTCTTCAAGGGATGTTTGAGCAAAATAAAAGATTAACAAAGAATCTAACTGACGCTACCATCTAATATTGATCAGATATTTTCCCACTGTTGCGTGTGTGTACTTAACATACATGTCTGCATCTAATTTGATGGCCTAATGTCTTTTTTTTTCTCAGGAGAAACTGATATCTGTCTTTTTTTTGTGCCTCTTAATTATGAAATGTTTGGCATCATTTGATTCGTCTCATTGCAACGGTAACAAATATCTGTTATTCTTGCAATTGTGCCAGGCCAATGATACCTTATATTTAACATAGCCATTTAATAGAGCCCTCAAGCTAAGTGGTGACTTATTCGTCACCTCTTTCCAGATATTCTCTGGGTTGTATAGGACTGAGTTTATGTGAACCAAGGTGAACAAAGTGTGCAACTAAAACCAAACTCCAAATTAACCACTAAAGACCAAGTGAAAAGGTGATGATGGGGCAAAGTAAATATAATACGTGACCTCGTAAACAATAAGAGGAGAGCGTCTGCAGCCGTGAGAACAAGGGTGGCTCAAACACCCCCTAAAGCTAAACAGAGAAAAACACAAAAACACAGCGCACAACGCTCATAGTGCATTAAAAGAAATATTTTTCAATTACACAGTACAGGTGAATATTATGCGTACATCAGGGAAGAAATAAACCAGCATGTCAGGGGTTAATGTTACCCAAGTGCCAACCGGATCTCCAACAGGATGTCATCAGTTGTTCCACAAGTTTGCGCCTCTGGATCTTGAGTTTTCACTCTAGTACCCCTGGACAATGTCTGTAGTGCCGTCACCAGTCCAGTTAGTATGGGTGGAAATGTCCCAGCAGGGTTGTTAAGTAGTGATGAGGGTTCAGTTGGTGAGAGTGATCGCGGATAGACTATTCCCTGATGAAGAAACTATATGGTTTCGAAACACGTTGGAAAGCACTCTGATGTGAGATCCTAATGAACAATTCATCCAAATATCCACTGCTGGTGCGATTCCCTGATTGGTGAGAAGATCGTGACGCGCTATACGGTGTTGCCGTGGAGTGACGTCATAGATTGTGCGACGGAGAGGTGGATGGATGCAGGCATGCAGTAAACCACCGCCAGCAATCCCTCTCACCAACGGAACCCTCACCACTACTTAACAACCCTGCTGGGACATTTCCACCCATACATACTAACAGGACTGGTGACGGCACTACAGACATTGTCCAGGGGTACTAGAGTGAAAACTCAAGATCCAGAGGTGCAAACTTGTGGAACAACTGATGACATCCTGTTGAAGATCCGGTTTGCGCTTGGGTAACATTAACCCCTGACATGCTGGTTTATTTCTTCCCTGATGTACGCATAATACTCACCTGTACTGTGTAATTGAATAATATTTCTTTTAATGCACTATGAGCGTTGTGCGCTGTGTTTTTGTGTTTTTTCTCTATACATCCCTGGCCTGGCTAACAGGCCATAAAAACAATTCTTGTGTTTTTAACACAATTTGTAACCAATGTTAACTCCTGAAGTATCAGATTGATTAGAATACCCAATATCTTCTGCCATGTACATTTCACCTTTCAATTTTTAAAAAAAAAATCGTATGAAACAGAATTGCTAAGACATTTTCTCCTGTATGCACATTTCATGTAACAAAATAGGTTGTACACAGTTGCGACCAACTTTATTCTAACTCGGCTAGCTCTGCGAATTTCAGAATATCCCGGTGATGTGCGGTTTTGTGTCGTTTTCGCCGGAGTGAATTGCGTTATTTTCCCGGCTGTGATTTAAGCATTTTATTCCCGCTGTCTGCAATACTGCAATGCCGTGTAAAAACGCATGGGGGCGTTTGCGAGCTGTTTTCTTTGAAGCCGTCCCCTTTAACCCCTAACATACTGTACACATACAGTACTGTATACAGTATGCACATCAATGATACTATAGGCCGGCGGGGGCGAGATGTGTTTGCAGCAGAAAGAGATCCGCTGCTCTCTCTGCGCAAGCATCGGCACATTAAAAATTATTTAAAATACATTTTTATTCATAGTGTAGATGTGCAGGGGGTCTCCGGAACTGAACCGCATTGGTTTCAGGTCCGGGGACCCCCTGCTTCCCGAGATACAGGCCCCTTTATGAGGTGCCGGTATCCCTCTGCATTTAAAGGTCCCGATCACGTGACCGCGGAATGTAAACCAAGCAGAGGGATACCGGCACCCCCTAAAGGGGCCTGTATCTTGGGGAGCAGGGGTCCCCGGACCTAAAACCACAGCGGTTCCGCTCCGGGGACCCTCTGCACATCTACAATATGAATAAAACACATATATAAATAAACACTCGTTCCTTACCTTTGCGGCTATGTGCTATGGTAACGAAGCAGCATGAATGTATTTTTAATAATATTGTATAGTGAGCAGGGGGTTCCCTGAGCCACAAATCAAAACTCAGGGGACCCCCTGCTCCTGCACAATATTATTAAAAATACAGAAATGCTGCTTCATTACCATAGCTGATAGCCGCTAAAGCAATGAAGGGGTTAACCCACCGTGCCCGCTTTATTGTGGGTAGCGGGGGTGGGTGAAAAGGGTATTTGGCCCTTGGTGCGAGTTTAGGACTTGCGGGGGGGGTTGCGGGTGCACTTAACCCCTTCACGACCGTAGCAGTTAATACCGCTACGGTCATGAAGGGGTTAACCCCTCCCGCTACCCCCCGCAAGCCCTAAAACACCACCGTTGGGGCTAATACCCCCTTCACCCACCCCTGCTACCCACAATAAAAAAAATTCACACACAGCAGCCGTCCAAAAAATAAATAAATAAATCTAAATAAATAAATACATGAATATAAATAAATACATTTAAAATACATTTTTATTCATAGTGTACTTGTGCAGGGGGTCTCCGGAGCTGAACCGCGTTGGTTTCAGGTCGGGGGACCCCCTGCTTCCCGAGATACAGGCCCCTTTATGAGGTGCCGGTATCCCTCTGCATTTAAAGGTACCGATCACGTGACCGCGGCATGTAAACCAAGCAGAGGGATACCGGCACCCCCTAAAGGGGCCTGTATCTCGGGGAGCAGGGGTTCCCCGGACCTAAACCCACAGCGGTTCAGCTCCGGAGACCCTCTGCACATCTACAGTATAAATAAAACACACACATCAATAAAGAATCGTTCCTTACCTTTGCGGCTATGTGCTATGGTAACGAAGCAGCATGAATTTATTTTTAATAATATTGTACAGTGAGCAGGGGGTTCCCTGAGCCAGAAATCAAAGCTCCTGCACAATATTATTAAAATACAGAAATGCTGCTTCATTACCATAGCTGAAGGGTTAAGGCAGAATAGCATGTTTATTGGGGACATTTGCCCCCTATAAACATTGCAATAAACAACATACAGTACACTACACCCCCTGTGTATTTAAAATAAATAAACAACAATAAATACATTAAATACATATTTTTAATGTGTCTGTTAAACCTCCCTGCCTTGACTGTAATCTATGTAAGGCCCCCTCCCCCTAATGTGTCTGTTACACAGATTACAGTCAAGGCAGGAAAGTTTAAGCCCCCCTCCCCCTAATGTGTCTGTTCAACTTCCCTGCCGTGACTGTAATCTGTGTAAAGCCCCCTCCCCCTATTGTGTCTGTTTAATCTCCCTGGCCTGTGTTTCTGTGAGTGCAGTGTATGTAAATGTGGGGAGGGGGAGGGGGATCCCGTGTAAATATAATGCAGCGCCTCACTGCCAATGGCCCACCCCATGAGGCCTAACCACACCCACGCCCACTACCCACCTGCCCATGGCCCCTCCGCTGCTGCAAAACAGAGACAAATTAAAACATCCAAAGTAATGTCCCCTAACCCCTCAATCACCATAGCGGTTATTAACCGCTGCAGTCATTAAAGGGGTTAACCCACTCTCACCCACCACTCGGGACGCCTACATACCCTCCCACACTAACCCCCCCCACCTCGTGAGGCCTAACCACCCTCACCCACTACCCACACACAAGGGAGGCCTACCCACATACCCCCCCACCCCCAGTACCCACAATAAAAACAATACAGTGACCCACAATAAGCATCATTATATTTATTAAATACATTACCCACCCCCTGTGCCCCCCCCCATAAATACAAGATTTATCCTTTTACTAACGGTTCATAACGCAGCCCCACGCGAGTCCCCGGTGGGCTGGCGGGGCACCTGGACAGACCTACAGGGTACCAGCAGCCCTTTTCAAACAGGTTCTGGAGGCCTGCTGGTGGGTCCCGCCAGCACCATGGCCCCCAGGTGGTCTCCTTGGGTCACCGTGGGCCACAATTGGGTCCCCACGGTAGGCCCGCGGATGTCTGGGAGCCCCGGGTCAGACCCACAGGTGTCTGCGGGGCCTCGGGTGGTTCCCACGGGGGTCTGGGGAACTCACGAGTGCTCACTACGGGTCCGCGGTGCCCCCACAGAAGTGGGACCACACATCTTCATCCCCGCACCTATGGGTCGGCGGTGCCCCCACAGATGTGAGGCCACCGCTTCATCCCCGCAGACTACGGGTCTGCGGTGCCCCCACAGATGAGGCCACCGCTTCATCCCCGCATGTGTCACCCGTGGAACCACCAGCCTGATACCCGTGAGATACCAGAGGAGACCCGCAGGTGGTCTCCAGAGGTCCCACGCAGAACCACGGAACAAACCCTGAATGTAAAAAAAATAAACCTGGCCTATACATTCAATACATGCACCCCCCCCCCCCCAACACCTTCAGTACACTAATGTGCAAAATAACTATTATCCAGATATGGATAATAGATTAATTGCCCATTATTAAAAACATTAACTAGCATATTCAAATAAATAAAGTACTACTGACCTCATCAATAAGAAGTCTCCGTCACCAGCGACATCCTTGTCTTGCCCACAAAATACATAGCAAATACAAAGACCATACATTGCAAGTACATTCAGATATCAATTAACCCCTTAAACACCTTATCAGATAATAACCGCAAAGGTAATTAAGGGGTTAAGCCACACAGGCCCGATACCCACCCTTCACCCATGAATTTGTACAGTGGCTTCATCATGCAAATATATATATATATATATACACCATAATACTGAGTTAAGTTATGGTGAGTAAAAAAAAGTGACAAAAACCCTCCACAGGAAAGCAAATATGCAAATACAACTGTATGCTCATCTGCATGTCTTAGGCAGGTCTGCAACCCCGCCTTTCCCCATCATCACCCAGCATACAGCACTTCCACTGCAGCAAGGGATTCTGGGAAATGACATGCAAATGATCACACAGTGTCACTTTTTGCCTCCCAATAGGCTTAAGCTTGCTGCATGGTCACAGCTTTGAGCACAGCCAGGGTTAAGGTGTACACCCAGAAAACCACCCACAGACAGCTGTTTCGACCTTGATGGGTCTCATCAGTGTGGAGTTGATTTTAACTGGGTATGCATATATATATATATATATATATATATATATACAGTATATACACACACATGATGAACCAATATACAAATAAATGTAGAAGGGTTATCAAAACCATACTGTACTACAAATAACACTTCTCCATACAGACACACTACATTACAATGAATTTCCTTTTATAATCCTAACTGATCTTACAATCTAAATCATCAAATGCCAATGAAAAACCTCACATTCCAATCAATACATTGCATTTACATTGTATAAATGATGCATAAAATCTATGCACCATATACATTCTGCAAATGAATGTTAACAATATCATTGCAAGCAAAATACAAATACTTCCAAACAAGTAAACTATTTTAACCAATCAAGTAAAGAAAAATCAATTAGCAATCATTATTTACATCCCTAAACAATTGACAGTCCATCCCAAACAAAGCAAACAATTAACTAATTCACGCCTGGAGCAGAACAATTTAGCATGTGAAACAATATTAGTATCAACCAGAATACAAAATTTAAAACCAAGGCTAACCCTGAACACAAGCACACAATACAATATCAACAATTACATCTATCTAATTTTAAAATACTTTAAACACACAATAAAGCATAGCAGCATAGACAAATTAATTTAAAACACATCAAATCAAGCTTTTAAAACAACATCATTTCTTACCCTGTATGTATATATCTCTCTAGACATACATACATACATACATACATACATACAGTGGCAAGAAATGATATACCACAAAAAAAAAATACACATGTTAAAAAAGCTTTTAAAAAAATTAACAAGTTAAATAAAATACATTTCTTTAGTTCACTTACCATTACTTGGCCCCACCGACTCCCGTTACGCACCTTACTCACGAACGAATCCACCAGGCACAGGAACCCATAAAATAATAAACCATAAAAAAATAAACATTAACTAAAAATCCAAATCAATCCACGGGTCTTCTATTTGTAATCCATCTTCATCTGTATTCTTCTTTCTTCTATCTTCTTCCGGGCGGGGCGGGGTCTTCTTTCCATCTTCGGCCACGCCCTTGTCTTTTTTCTTCTCCGGAGGTCCTTCCTCCGCGGCGTCTGGCTTCAAAATGAGACGACATAGGCTTTTAAAGGCCTATGACGTCACATTTTCGTCATGGTTCCCACGGTCCTGATTGGGCCGTGAAAGCCATGTGTTTTGGCCGATAAAAAATAAAAATGATGACGTCACTTAAAGGCAATGAAAGCACAGCCAATCAGAATGGCTTTGCTTCAATTGCCTTTAAGATGACGTCATGAAAAGAAGCATGGCCGTCCACACATGGTACGGTAGCCAATCAGAGCGTGGGAACTCCATCCCTACTCTGATTGTCTCTAGTATACAATGTGACAGAGGCTTGGGGGAGAAAGGATGTGACGTCAATGAAAACCTGTCACATGGTACGGTAGCCAATCAGAGTAGGGATGGAGTTCAGGACCGTGGGAACCATGACGAAAATGTGACGTCATAGGCCTTTAAAAGCCTATGTTGTCTCATTTTGAAGCCAGAGTGGGGGTGTAGTGTACTGTATGTTGTTTATTGCAATGTTTATTGGGGGCAAATGTCCCCAATAAACATGCTATTCTGCCTTAACCCTTCATTGCCTTAGCGGCTATCAGCTATGGTAATGAAGTAGCATTTCTGTATTTTAATAATATTGTGCAGGAGCTTTGATTTCTGACTCAGGGAACCCCCTGCTCACTGTACAATATTATTAAAAATAAATTCATGCTGCTTCGTTACCATAGCACATAGCCGCAAAGGTAAGGAACGATTCTTTATTGATGTGTGTGTTTTATTTATACTGTAGATGTGCAGAGGGTCTCCGGAGCTGAACCGCTGTGAGTTTAGGTCCGGGGACCCTCTGCTCCCCGAGATACAGGCCCCTTTAGGGGTGCCGGTATCCCTCTGCTTGGTTTACATGCCGCGGTCACGTGATCGGGACCTTTAAATGCAGAGGGATACCGGCACCTCATAAAGGGGCCTGTATCTCGGGAAGCAGGGGGTCCCCCGATCTGAAACCAACGCGGTTCAGCTCCGGAGACCCCCTGCACATGTACACTATGAATAAAAATGTATTTTAAATGTATTTATTTATATTCATGTATTTATTTATTTATTTAGATTTATTTATGTATTTTTTGGGCGGCTGCTGTGTGTGAATTTTTTTTATTGTGGTTAGCGGGGGTGGGTGAAGGGGGTATTAGCCCCAACGGTGGTTGTTTAGGGCTTGCGGGAGGGGTTAACCCCTTCATGACCGTAGCGGTATTAACTGCTACGGTCGTGAAGGGGTTAAGTGCACCCGCAACCCCCCCGCAAGTCCTAAACTCACACCAAGGGCCAAATACCCCCTTCACCCACCCCCGCTACCCACAATAAAGCGGGCACGGTGGGTTAACCCCTTCATTGCCTTAGCGGCTATCAGCTATGGTAATGAAGCAGCATTTCTGTATTTTTAATATTATTGTGCAGGAGCAGGGTGTCCCCTGAGTTTTGATTTGTGGCTCAGGGAACCCCCTGCTCACTGTACAATATTATTAAAAATACATTCATGCTGCTTCGTTACCATAGCACACAGCCGCAAAGGTAAGGAACGAGTGTTTATTTATATATGTGTTTTATTCATACTGTAGATGTGCAGGGGGTCTCCGGAGCTGAAGCGCTGTGGTTTTAGGTCCGGGGACACCCTGCTCCCCGAGATACAGGCCCTTTTAGGGGGTGCCATGATCCCTCTGCTTTGTTTACATGCCGCGGTCACGTGATCGGGACCTTTAAATGCAGAGGGATACCGGCACCTCATAAAGGGGCCTGTATCTCGGGAAGCAGGGGGTCCCCTGACCTGAAACCAATGCGTTTCAGCTCCGGAGACCCCCTGCACATATACACTATGAATAAAAATGTATTTTAAATAATTTTTAATGTGCCGATGTTTGCGCAGAGAGAGCAGCGGATCTCTCTCTGCTGCAAACACATCTCGCCCCCGCCGGCCCATAGTATCATTGATGTGCATATACAGTACTGTATGTGTACAGTATGTTAGGATTTATAGGGGTTGTTGTTATACAGTATATATATATATATATATATATATATATATATATATATATATATATATATATATTTGTAGATACTAGGATACAGCGTTCCCAGTGTACCGTGCTCAGCTGCAGGAAATCTTTAAATGTCCATTTAGAATAATGCCTCTAATTGAGGAAAGCAGGGAAACACCACTCTCTGCAAGATATATGTATAAAGGTGTCTCTGAATGTATCTCCTAAAATGTGGGGGAACTGTGTTATATTGGTGAGTGTCAGTAAAAAATCTCTGACCTCCCAGTAACACAATATGTAGTATCCCCCTGGAGAAAGGACAACAATGAATGAATACCCAAACCGTAATAAACGGATGGGTGTACTCACAGTAGAGAGAGATCCTGTGTAGTGAGTCCCACGGCGTGCATCACGTTGGAAAAAGCAGCAACAAGATATCCTCACGGAAAGAACGGGCATCAGAGTCCCAAGGGTATAAATCCAATGCATCTCCCGACAGTTGAGAAGAGATTCTCTATCTCCACCTCTTGGATGTATTGCAATATGTTCAATGGCGCTAAATGTGAGTTGACCTACTGAGCCCATTGAGCATTGATTGAAATGTCTAGCGACTGGGAATTTCTCATCTTTTTTCCTGATGGTTCTGATGTGTTCACTGATTCTTATTTTTAAAGGTCTGATCGTTCTACCTATATAGCTGCAGCCACATGCACATCTCAAAATGTATATCACATACTTTGTATTGCATGTTAAGAAAGAATTGATTCTATGTTTTTGACCTGTGTATATATTCTTGATGGATTTAACAGTACAGTACTGTATGTTAGGGGTTATAGGGGTTGTTGTTATACAGTATATATATATATATATATATATATATATATATATATATATATATATATATATATATATATATATTGCATGACAATTCATGAATTTATGCCATCTGATTGACACGCGAAGCATTGCAGCCTATTAAATCCTGAACCATTATCAATTAACACATCAACCGCGCGTCAGCCGGGCATGACCCATGGCTGGGAACGCAAAAGGAATGCGGCATGCTCCAGGTGAACAGCGTCGCATTCCAGGAACAAGCCAGGGACAAACCGGTGATTTGTTAGAATAAAGTCTGCCGTAGCAGTAGGCATGATTAGCAGGACATGTTTATAGCCTGGCATTTTTGTTAAAGTAGCTCCCCTTCTCCCTCCCACCCCCACATAATGCTTGTATCTTGCCCCCTTCGCATATCCTGGTGTTGAAAATAGTAATTTTCTTAATGTCTAGCATTGGAGGTTACTATGGTAACTTTTACATTGCTGTGGTGAGAGCTCCATTTTAATCTCCCTGACACAACAATTCAAACCTTTTGCTTTATCTTCTGAATGGAGCATCAGATCTTAAAAATAAGAGCAGTATTGGGAAGGGCAAGAAGAGATATCTTAAAGTAATTTAAATAAATACAATGGCGATTGTTGCTTTAAAGCTAAAACACAACTGATTTTCACAGGTTTGGAAGTCTTCTGTGAAGATAATGTCTTGGTGAAGGCCGTGGAGTCTAAAGCCTGCGGGAAGATATTGTCTTTGGAAATACTGGAAAACAGTGAAAACCCTCTTGTTGTTTTGTATGATACTTCAGGGGATGACGATATAAACATAAATGCAACTTGTCTAAGGGAACTGCATGACAAGTCACTGAGTCTGCAGTTAAAGGTAATTCTAAAAGTCACATTTATATGTATTAAACGTACTTCCTATCTGCAATTTTGTGGCATCAATGCTTTTACTTAGCCGCTTGGTTATAAAAATGTTTACCGCACTACTTTTTTCCTACACTAGTGCAGGTAGCCATATTTATCATGAGAAATTAACATTATTGGTATATTGTAATACAATATGATGGATAGGGTTGCCACCACTCCGAGTTTGACCTGGAGACTACAGATTTTGGCCACGTATCTCTGGGTACGGGTTTACCTAGTCTACCAGGTGGCGGCTGTGTCTCTCGGCAGCGTCCTGGGAACTTCCCCTTCAACTCTTGTCAATATGGCCGCGCCGTGTTGCCATGTCAATGGGAACGCAATGTGATGTCACGCGACCGCTGCGATGACAACGAGGTGCTATCTGACGTTGTGCCTCGTTGCCATGACAACGTGACGCCTCGGCACCATAAAGCATCCCATTGCCATGGCAACTTGACGTCAAGTAGTGTCCTGTTTTCATGGCAAAACGTCGCCATTTAATGCCGAGCGCCCATATTGATGGGCTGCAGAGGGATATGCCGGGAGACTAAGGCAAGTGCTAAATTTGAAAATGTCTCCGTGTTAGTCTTCAGTAGAAGGTGGCAACCCTGGTGATGGACCCACATTACAATTTTCATGTGATGCAGTTATGCAGAGCATTTTAAGCCAATAGGATTCAGGTGAAAAGCAAATGCATTTTTTAGCCGAAAAATACAAGTTGGAAAGGCGCTTTAAAGCCGCACCCCCCTAATGCTTTATTAAAGCTTTGATTTAGCCGTTTTCGTCTGGTTTTGATTTTACTGGCAATATGTGTCACTACAGAAACTTTTTGTTCCCTTCATATGTTTGATTGGCAGCCACCATTTTAAAGTTCTTGTGTAAAAACCATGTTTTATACAATTTTTATCTCTCGAGTATTACTACACAATTTAAAATGGTTTATATTACTTAGGACAACATGTAAACTATTCAATATGAGAGTTGCTGAATTGAACCAATCCTGACATAAGCCTGTATGAGTTGAACTTCTTTCCCTGTAACATGTCCTGCCCTTCTAAATTCTTTTTTTATTTTTTATTTTAAACATGTTTTTCTAGGGTTAAAAAACATTATTTCTTTTCTCTAGCTTCTGAGGTTACCATGGTAACCTGTATAATTCACTGGGGAGAGCTTCATTTGAACCTCCAAGGCACCAAATATTTCAAACGCTTATCTTTTCAACGAAGCATCAGATTAAAAAAAATTAATACCGCATTGGAAAGGGCAAGACTAGATCTCTTAAAACATCAGTCTAGGCTGCCGTTTTTTCTTTTTATGTTTTAAGAGATCTAGTTTTATGTTTTTTTCCTCTATAATATGTGCATCAATACAATCCACACAATGGTAGGTCATTAGCTAAGTTGCCGATTGTTCCGTTCTCCTGTGATCGTCCGGCGAAGATTCAGCTCTGGGGTTCACTAATTAACTGTCAGTGCAGCAGAAGAGGACCCAAAATGCAAAGTTGTGTGTGGAAGATCATGTGACCAGGCAGTCACTACATACAATTGGTGCACTGCTGGAGAGAGGGCAGGGCTCAAAAAGTGGTGTGCCAGAGCCTGTTTCAGAAGAGGAAGGGGATGTGACTTTGTAAATGGTTGCTATAGAAACATAAAATGCTTGTTACATTATAATACATTAAAAATATAATTCAGAGTTGTAGCATTTAAATTTAAAAAAGTATTTTCTCATAGGTTCTGCACTATCTACCTACCTATCAGAAGCAGTAGGCACACTTGTAATGCAGGTGCCTGTCCCATATACATAATATAAGAATGCAATACCGTTCCTAAGTCAGGTAATAAGAGACAGCACTCGGGAGAAGTTTGGTAACACAGATGTATTCAGTGAATAAGGGGTTACATCAAAGACCAACGTTTCGGTCCACCAAACGGGACCTTCTTCTCCCTGAACACCTGTGTTACCAAACTTCTCCCGAGTGCTGTCTCTTATTACCTGACTTCAGAATGGTATCGTTTATATGTAGATATATAGCTAGATCGATCAATCTCTATATATATCTCAATCAATCAAATACATGCAGGATATTGCTTGATCTTCAGGTTTAAAGTACAAAAATATAAGTGATATAAATGTAATAATAATTTAAAAAAAGATTAAACTGCTGCTTTAAATTAAAATACTTGATAAAATTACCTTTTGCAGTAACTCACTCTACGTGCAAGGGAGGCTTCAGATGAAAGTATTGCTTTTCATGGGATGGCCTTCTACTGATAGCAAGGATTTACGAGGACTGACCAACATTGGTGGGACTGATTTGGCTGAAACATATATTATGGTACTGTATTTTAAAATCTGTCTGTATTCTTAATTGCTTCTTACATTGCAGGTCAATTCTTCATATTCAAATGTGATTGTGACCAACGTTTGTTCTGATGGAACCCTGTTTTGCCAAGTGCCCTCAAAGGGTCTGGCTAAACTGTGCGAGACCTTACAAAGGATAGAAACGTACTTTAATGTCAAGGTATGTTCCTGGGTGTTTCTTGTTTATTAAACTTTGCCATTCTTGAATCTTGCAAGTATCTCTTCTCAAGTCGCTCCCCAGAAAAATAACTTCATGGATATAAAGCGACGTTTGACCACTCACTGACAAATGCTTTGTTTAGTGATAAAGAATATTACTAGAGCTTTTCATAAAAAGTGCGAGCAGGCATGCTGCCCATTCTTAATGCTCTTCAGGTAAACGTAACGAAGTAACACTTTTTCTGCAGGTTGAGGTGGATTGGCAACCAACGATGGCAAGTAGTTCACAAAATGACAGGCACTGCAACATTCTGCAGCTTGGAGGTGCTTTAAAGCAGCAATACAGGTTTCATTTGTTCGTATTTGTTTTTATTACAGGATTAAAGCAGGGGATCTCTGGAGCTGACTGTTAATTTCAACTCCAGGGACCCCCTGCTGTCAGAGATGCCTCCTTAGGAGTTGCCGATATCACTCTTCAGTTTAAATGTCTTGGTCACGCGGGGCAATAGGACTTCATGGCTTCCTATTGGCCCGCATGATGTGCGACATTTAAACTCCGCCATTGTTAGGCATACAGTTTCTCTGACTGCAGAGATACTGCCACTCCCTACCGGAAGTATCTCTTGAAGCAGAGGTTCCCCACAGCTGTTATTAACATGGTTGAGTTCCAAATACCCCCTGCTTCAATTCTGTTATTAAAAAAAGTTAAAGGAAGCCCGCATTGCTGATTTTAGTTGCATAGTTTCATAGTAGATGAGTTTGAAAAAAGACATACGTCAATCAAGTTCAACCTATGCTAAATTTAGACAGATATTTTATCCTATATTTGTACTTGCAGTATATTGATCCAGAGGAAGGCAAACACTAAACCCCTGTCTAATATCATCTAATTATATCTCATAAGGGGAAAAATAAATCCTTTCCTGACTCCAAATATTGGCAATACCACATTTCTCCTTGGATCAACATCCTTCCCATGTTTACTTATTTGGTATATCTTTGTATACCTTTCCTTTCTAAAAAGATGTCCAACCTTTTTTTGAACAAATCTAGTGAATCTGCCATCGCAGTCTCCACAGGTAATGAATTCCACATTTTAACTGTTGCTGTTTCTTCCAAAGAAAGGTAGTTTATCACCAGTAGTTTTTGTTAGCATGGTGTCTAAAGCAGGGGTGCTCAAACTTCTTGAGCACCCCCTCTCCCAATGGCTCGGTGTCAAATGACGTCGCGGGTCGTGTGACGTCACATCACGTGACCGCACTGCGTCATTTGACATGCATTGCCATGGTGACGCGTTGCCGAAGACCCGGCTGGCAGCAGTTAAGTGAGTTACAGAGGCCTCACGTCTCCCCTGGCATTCAATTTAAATGCCGTTAGGAAGAGCACGGAACCTCTGTAACTGCCGCGCCCCCCTAGAAATTCTCCCGCCCCACTTTGAGCACCGCTGGTCTAGGCACAGAGAAATGGGATAGCCTCTTTTTCACATAAATGAGTGTGAGCCTATATGTTTATCTATTCATATTTCTTTGGTTACTGACCTGCACAGAGCTTATCTGCTTCTCAGAGCGCAAGGTTTGTACTGTATACAGTGAAGGGAAAATTAGTGCGCAACCCAAAAAACAACTTTAAAGTATTAAAAGACTAATATCATAACAACAATTTATGTGTACCTCTATAAAACGTGTCGTACTATGCGCATGATAATAAACAACCCTACTGTGGAAGTGAAAAAAGTATGAAATCATACAAAACCGTGGGTATATGGCGTATGCTGCTATAGTTAAAGTGGCTCAGCACTCCCACGAACTAGGATAAAAGACAAGAAAAAAGCGCAAAACGCAAATGGTGAAGTATATCAAAAAACTTGTTTAGTATATAAAAAGGGTAAGTATTCTGCGTACATCAATTATAAAGAACATATGCATTTCGTGTATTATAACACGAGTTTACCACACAGCTGGCATCAGGGTGGACAACAGAAACCGGATCTCTCAGGTAAGTGATCTTCAACAGTCTCCAGACGTCATCTGGGTCTCTCACACTGACTGTGATTTTTGATCATCATCTGGGTCGTCTCTGGTCTGCAGGTGACAGGCTCTCCGTTGTCGTCTTAGGGTCACTTGTGGCGCTTGCAGGAGAACTCCTCGATCAGCAAAACACACTGTGTGGTGGAGGAAAGTCTCTATAGGCACTCGACTCAATGTCAGCGGCAGCAGTACACAGGACAGTGTCTGCGTATCAGCCTGGAAAACCGACGGCTAGCAATGACGTATCTCTCTAGTGTCTGCACGTGCGTATGACGTCACATAAGAGGCGGATCTCAAAAAATAAACACCCAAGCGGTGTAACTCGATGGTTATGCACACAGATGAAAGTAGCCTGATAACTACAAGGTGCCAACACAACAATGGGCATAAAAAGGTACCAGTAAAAACAGAATAATCCTAC
Organism: Ascaphus truei; assembly: GCF_040206685.1. Classification (NCBI taxonomy): domain Eukaryota; kingdom Metazoa; phylum Chordata; class Amphibia; order Anura; family Ascaphidae; genus Ascaphus; species Ascaphus truei. The sequence goes on from NC_134483.1 coordinate 255,035,564, forward strand.
GCGTTTCGTAGCTATCAGGTGCTACTTCTTCAGGGATAAATTCATTGTCATTACCCATGAGCACTATCTGCCTAAGAATCTTATTGGATTCACAAATTAGATTGTGTGGCACCTAAAGGGTTAAATGAAGACCTGGATGTCTGGGCCTTTTAATAGGCTTTATAGTACACAATGCCACGTTGATGTTTGGTCCGTTTAGGAATTTGGTTCCATTGAGCAAGCATAGGCAGTTTATTGTGATCTGTCATATATATATTTCTCGATTTAATATTTTGTGTCTCTTTTCTTTTTTCTTATTTTATTAAAAGATGTGTGTTAATTGTTTTCCAATTGTTTTCTATGTTCAATTCACTATGATGCCCAGTGACTATTTCGGCACATCTTATTGGCTCCTGGTCTTAATTAACTGACCAATGTGGGTAGATGTGCGTGTATATAGTGCTCATGGGTAATGACAATGAATTTATCCCTGAAGAAGTAGCATTTGATAGCTACGAAACGCGTAGGATTATTCTATTTTTACTGGTACCTTTTTATGCCCATTGTTGTGTTAGCACCTTGTAGTTATCAGGCTACTTTTATCTGTGTGCATAACCTTTTATTAGGCTTTATAGTACACAATGCCACGTTGATATTTGGTCCGTTTAGGAATTTGGTTCCATTGAGCAAGCATAGGCAGTTTATTGTGATCTGTCATATATATATTTCTCGATTTAATATTTTGTGTCTCTTTTTCTTTTTTGCAGATGTTATATGTATTTTATTAAAAGATGTGTGTTAATTGTTTTCCAATTGTTTTCTATGTTCAATTCGCTATGATGCCCAGTGACTATTTCGGCACATCTTATTGGCTCCTGGTCTTAATTAACTGACCAATGTGGGTAGATGTGCGTGTATATAGTGCTCATGGGTAATGACAATGAATTTATCCCTGAAGAAGTAGCATTTGATAGCTACGAAACGCGTAGGATTATTCTGTTTTTACTGGTACCTTTTTATGCCCATTGTTGTGTTAGCACCTTGTAGTTATCAGGCTACTTTTATCTGTGTGCATAACCATCGAGTTAAACCGCTTGGGTGTTTATTTTTTGAGATCCGCCTCTTATGTGACGTCATACGCATGCGCAGACACTAGAGAGACGTCATCGCTAGCCGTCGGTTATCCAAGCTGATACGCAGACACTGTCCTGTGTACTGCTGACATTGAGTCGAGTGCCTATAGAGACTTTCCTCCACCACACAGTGTGTTTTGCTGATCGAGGAGTTCTCCTGCAAGCGCCACGAGTGATCCTAAGACGACAACGGAGACCCTGTCACCTGCAGATCAGAGACGACCCAGATGATGATCAAAAATCACAGTCAGTGTGAGAGACCCAGATGACGTCTGGAGACTGTTGAAGATCACTTACCTGAGAGATCCGGTTTCTGTTGTCCACCCTGATGCCAACTGTGTGGTAAACTCGTGTTATAATACACGAAATGCATATGTTCTTTATAATTGATGTACGCAGAATACTTAGCCTTTTTATATATTAAACAAGTTTTTTGATATACTTCACCATTTGCGTTTTGCGCTTTTTTTCTTGTCTTTTGTACTGTATACATTTGCATGCTTCTCAAAGTGCCAGTCTAGTCAGCTATTTCCTGAATACCACCTCTTTGTCAATAAGACAGACGTGATGGCAATAAGTGGTGTTTCAGTACAAACTACAGTTGGACCCAACATACGGTGTTCACTTACCATCTGGTAATTAACCCTTACTGGATAAAAGTAGTACCTCAGTGTGTTGTATTGTGTGGTAACGAACTCCGTTTCTGGCTGCTGTCACCATGGTTATTGCACAGACCAGTAAAGGGTCTTTGCTTTGTTCTCTGTTGATATTATGTAATTTTTGGAAGTGTTATTCTGACGGTCATTGTGCATTAATCCTATTCTATAGAGCAAGTGAAACTGCTAGCCATAGTGCTTGTTTATCTTCATCCTAAAATTGTGTGATGCAGAAGTATGTCTTATATTGTGCGTCTCTCTATATTGTGCAGCTCTGGAGCTTCCCTGGGTGCTGCTGTTGTCCAGCTCACTCTCACAGACGTAACACATGGGGAAGGGAGGTAGGGAGAGAAGAGGTGGTACAGGCAGAGTAAAGGCAGCCGCAACAGCAGAATGAGAGGGGGTGTAGGTATGAAGGGGGCAGAAAGAGGGGAGGAATAAACAGGGTTGAAATAGGAATAGGGTGGCCCCAGCACCACTTACTAAATAAAAAAATAAAAAGCTACAGCAGGCTTTTAAGAATTGCAATCTTATCTGTGATGCTGATTTAAAATCTGTGGAATATGATTTTATATATGTATCCAAACACTTAAAGCAATAATCCTGGTCATTTTACCTGTAGGTTCTTGCATAGATTAAAACAAGGGGGGGCCTCAAGACCTGAACTGCACGTTTTTAAGCTCTGGGGACTCCCCTGGTTCCTAAAATGCTTAACTTTTTCATTGCTGGTGTTCTCCCAGGACATTTTAAAAATGGCACGGAAACCGCCATTCACCCTCCCCCCCCCCCCCCATGATATTGTTGCAGCTTCCAATCGACCTGTGAGATTTGTCGCTAATTTTAAAAACACCTGCAGCTGGTAAGAATCTGGTAAGTACTAAGGGAACTTGGAGATTGCAGGAATAAAATATCATTGAATCAAAAGTGGTCCATATTCTAATTTGAGAGCTGCTTTTAGTCACTATAAACTAATGTAAGAATACAGTTCAATATTACTAGATATTGATATTAAATTGAAGCAGACACTGAAAATAATTCTATCTTTATCTTTTGTTTAAATTTAATTTATTAGGAGATGACATCAGAGTTTTGCATATCCCTTCCTTTTTGTGGCAAAATCTGCTTGTTTCATTTCAAGGGGAAATGGGCACGTGTTGAGGTGAGAAAATCTTCTTTCAAGCAACCTTGCGTTCAAATTTCTGTGATGTTTTTTTTTTTTTTTTTTTAAATAAATCTGAGTTTTTTTTTTTTTTTTTTAAATAAATCTGAGTTGTATAGTATTCGATAGTACTGCATTTTTTATTTCACTCTATATGCCCTTTTGAAGAAGTGTAATTGTAATAAGCTTCCTTGTGTTGCTGTAACAGTAGTTTAGGAAGCCACAACATTTCCTCTTTTGAAATAGGCAGCCATATTGGGTGCCGTGGGAATCAGGATCTTTGATAAATGAGCACCGCACATAATTACATTGCCTCAAAGACAAAGTTACAGCTGCATTTGTTGAAACAAAAAAAATGAAAATGGCAAGAGCCTATGCTGCTTCAAGTTTTGTACTTTAGACAAATCATACCATTTTATTACTGTGCATTTTTGCATGAATTTCTTAGTCAAGGTTCAAAGCTTTTCTTCTAAATAATGTACTACATATAAACGGATTGTTGTCCGACAAACACCTCAAAACACCTCAAAGCGTGCGTGTGTGATCTCAACTTGGTATATCTAAAATGTGTAGGCCGAATGTTCAAAAACCATCCAATGGAAAGCAGACCACCCAGTGGTCAGTTAAATAAGGATTGCAGTATGCAAAAGCAGAGTAACTGTCAATTTGAACGCCATGTTCTTTTAACATTAGAGAGTGTTTGTAGTAGAGCATATAGAAACAATTGCCTAGAACAGCATTTCAAGCAATATGTCTTGTAGTTCCTATTTGTCTTACTATGTACTTCATATGATTATTACTTTGGCTTCTCATAGCAGAAAGGGCTCCTTTTCTCTGTTGCTTCTAAGTTTTGATTGCTATTTTCCTTTTTCTCTTTGTAGATAACAAGTGTCCACAGTAGTCGGGCCCTAGATATTCAGTTCCTAGATACTGGAACCATTGCTTCTGTGAAAGTGTCAGAACTGAAAGAAATTCCATCTTCCTTTCTTCGAGATATAATCACAATACCACCACAGGTACTCAACAGATCATTTGAATGTTATACCTTGACATGTTTTCATATATTAAGAGATTTGAGAGCTGTATCTTTAATTGCATGTACAATATAGAGACTAGGGCATAGAATCTTTAAAAAAAAAATCCTATTCATTGAAGCTGACTAGTTTAAAGGCACAGTACGACACTGTCATTTATAATATTTGTGAGCATGCGGGATTGTTGGGAAAAGCATTACACAGATCCAAGTGCTGTCACAGAGTACATAGGTTTTAAAGAGCATCAGGAGGACAACTTTTCACATCTGCACTGGTCTTTTTATTTTGTCTACTTTCATTTTTTTCTTGATTAAAGGCAATTAACTTACATTTTTGCGAGATATTTAACAAAAACTTTGTACAGCGTTCCCAAGTATACTTATAGTAATTCTCGCACGCTTCTCTAAGCTTGTTTTAGATTTGTGCTGGTTCATGGTGAATTTCCCTTGGTAATTTTAGTGACTATTTGGGGTATGTGGAGTGATGGCTAAAACAAAAAATGGCCACTTTTTCTAATGTCCCTTTAATCCCCAGATTTCTAGAAGGTGGTTATCTGAGCAACTTATATTTGATTGCCAGTCTGAACATATGGGGAACCATGTAGCTAATGCCTAGTCTTTACTGAAATCCTGTCGTTTTGTGACCCGCAATTTAAGTTTGAGTGGGCAGCTCCCTCATCAAGCTTTCTAAATACTTTCTGTAGTTAATGTATTATATTTTTTAATGGGTTCATTTGTTTTTTCAGGGTCTTAAATGCTGTTTAGCAGATCTTCCACTAAACATTGGTATGTGGACCCCCGATGCAGTGCTTTGGCTCAGAAATACGGTCTTGAATTGCTCAGACTGTAGCATCAAGGTAACAAAGTTGGATAATGTCAATCAATGTCTTTTTGATTAAAGCACTGAAAGCTCTCTGTTTCTCTCTGTGGCTCTCTTCACTCTGTAACACTCCTCTGTACTTGTGCATTTAAATCCTCCTTCCATTGCCCATAAGCAATATAATTAAAGCTCATAAAGGAAAATATTTTTATCTTTTGATAAATTCTATAAAGGCACCGAAGCTTAAATTTATTCGCAATAAATGGAATGTATTCTGACTTTTTTAGAGGCCGGCAAATAAAAATGCCAATTGTGAACACATTCACGTGTCTCAGACAGGTCTGCAACCCTGCCTTTCACCATTATCCCTTAGTGCTTCCATTGCAGCCAGGGAGTTTGGGTAACGACATGCAAATTAGCACTCGGTGTGTCACTTTTTATTTCTGGTCCATTTTACTTCTAGTCCATGGACCCCTATAAGTTTATGCCTGCCATATTACACGGCTTTTCAGCACAGCCAGGGTTAAAAAATGCATAGCAAGTAAACCTACTCTGTCAGCTGTTTTTACCTTCTGGCTCTCATCAGTGTGGGGTTGGTTACTGACTTTGCAAAGTGAAGATGTAAGTTGCTATAACAAGACACAAAATAAGTTATGGCGAGTAAAAAAAAAGTGCCAAAAACCTTCCGCCTGTACAGTGTAAAGCAGAAAAGGTTTTAACCATAAATACACCTTTTTTTTTTTTTTTTTTTTTTTTTTTTTTAAATGTCATTTTTTTTCTTTCTTTTACAGAATTATATTTTCACATTTAATACAGGCCCTTAGATGCTGACTCTCAATTAATATTGTTTGACTACACTACCTAAATATTTTGTTGACTTTTCAATTTACGTGAAGTGGTAAGTCTAATTTGAAACTTTTAATTTCTGCATAGGTAGTGAAAATGGATGAATCAAAAGGCATGGTGTACGTATATCTTTTCACGCCAAAGAACTTTCCAGATCCTGACCATAGTATCAATCGGCAAATCACAAACGAAGACTTGTGGAAGCATCAGAAAGATGTGTTTCTCAGTATAAACCCAGGTAGAGCCAGTGGGGCAATGAGCAAAGGGGATGCTACTGCACACAAAGCAGGACTGACTCACATGGGACCTCTGAAGGAACAAACTAATGTAATAAAAAAGCCCATCCTAGAACATAGCAGTGTGTTATCTGGCATAGATTTACCACCACCCTTACCTTTACCTAAGCCTGGTGAACACATGGATATCTTCGTGTCGGTGGCCTGCCATCCTGGTCATTTTGTCCTCCAGCCGTGGAAAGAATTGCACAACCTGGAGGTGATCATGGAAGAAATGCTTCTCTATTACAGTACAACAGAGGAAAAGCCTGTGTCTGTGGAGAAAAACAAACTTTATGCTGCAAAAATATACAATAAGTAAGCAATTTATTTCGCAGTTACACATATGCTTTCCACATTAAATTTATTTTTTATGTCTCGCATTTTTAAGCAAATTCAAGGTACTAAATTTTCACATGCTCACTGTAAACTTCCTTCCTACATTGTTGGGACTGCCAAGTTGCCACTGTAAAGGGATAGATGCTTTGACATAAATAAATATAGTGTTCATATGCAAGGTTCACATCATTTCACTACCTTCCAGTAGTCTCTTGGCCACGCAACACTGGAGAAGATGCGGGTGCAGTACTGCATTAGTTGCAAAAAGCGGTCAATAACCACTCTGCTTCTAAACATTGTGCCCTGCGTTGGCGTGCATAGCATAATGCAAGTCATTGTTGACTTCAACTGCAGAAAACCGAGCTGTGATTGACCACTTTGGATCCAATGCACTTGTACATTCACTGTCTTTCCAGTTTCTGTCGCTACTAAAAAAAAAAAAATTCAGTCGAATGGATTTAGTGAATCCATAATGGTGGTAAAGCGAAGCAAAGATTCCTGCTCTGAAATGGTCTGTTTTTATTTTTATTTTATAAAGACATGAGCAGTGGGTATGACACTCTCTAGGGCCCCATATTAATATATTGAGATGTCACGAACATGTAGTTAACCTCCCTTCAGATTAATCGAAGTTAATACATTGATCTGTTACCAATTTCTCACCATATTGAATTCACCAACGGGATTTCAATGCAAACCGGTCGATAATTGCCTTTTAAACTGGTAGCAAAGCTTAGATGTGTTAAGCTTATTACGCTAACATTAATCTCCTTTTTTTGTAAAAGTTTGTGAGAAATGAGTCCTAAACATTTTGGTAAGCTTCCATTTACATAAGTAGTATTCTCTAAAGTTTACATTTTGAACTTAGGAAGAATTTTCTTTTTTCATCATGTAAGAGACAGAGTGCACAATCTGCTGAAAAGGTCATCGCTGTAAGGTTAGATAGAAAACGAGAAGACTAGGATAAGAGCAGCTCTGCATCTCACTAAAACAAGCTTTTAATATTATGCAGTATGAAAAGTAAAAGGGATAAGAACTGGGCAAAGTGAGTGTTAGTGCAGCTTGTCGGCATTTATGAGGCTTAATAAATTTACATTAAGTAGATATAGATGAGATGCTGAACTTAACAATGGTACAAGAAAAACAGGGAAAAGTAGCACCAATAAACTAACAATACCTTGTACAATATTCTATTTGTAGGTGGTACAGAGTTCTGTTGACAGGAATACTAACGAACGGTCTGGTATCGATGTACGAACTTGATTATGGTACACATGAACTTGTCAATTGCCGGAAAGTGCAGCCTCTAATCGATAAGTTCAGGAAGTTACCTTTTCAAGCTGTAACAGGTCAGCTTGCAGGTATGTAAAACTGAAGTTCCATTTGAAATGTGTTTTTGCACAGCACCACACATTGATGATAATCTGACTAAACTGGTGATGTGGGCCAGTAGTTATTCTTGTGCAGCTGTCGTCCCTTTCCTGAAGAAGATTTCTGTCTCATTTAATTGAATAGAGTTTAATCTTAATGAGTAATGGAAAATTATTTTACAGCATATTGAAGAGGTTTCAGTACGACGGGTCATGTTCAATAAAGTGAGAAGCGGGACTTTGGTAACTGTACATTACCTTGCATCGGACTATATGAAATGGGGCCTAAGATTTCTACCCCGCTAAATGTTTAAGGCCAAAATATGCACTTAATTCTCTTAAACATTTGCCAATAATGTACTGTTCATAAGTGTTGCTAACTGCTCAATCAACCTCTTGAGTAACAATATTAAGATCATGGTAGGTGTGACCTGACAGCCAAGTAGTTCCTGTGTTATCCACAATTTGTTAATGCTAAAATGCATGGAAATTAGCATAGACAGTGCCATGATATTATTTAAAATGTTACCCACAAACGTTTTTATGCTCTTTATAAAGTTCCTAATTATATTACTTGTGATGGACTGTTGTCTCATAAATCACGTCTCGAAATCACGTGTTATTTTCCTTGGATTCTGTCATTCTTTCCCAGTCTTCAATATTACCATATTTACACACATCTTCATGACTATTTTTTACCTTGGAGTAAAGGTGACCATGAGGTCACGGATCTGTTTAACATTTAATAATAGACAATTAAAGGTGCAGTCCATCCTAGGTTTAATGACAATGACACATTCAAGACGGTACATCTGGATAATAGAGAAAACAGAGTGCGCTTCAGAGTATACATTGTTTGAATAGCAATAAGCATCAACAGTTTGTGAGAAGTTATAGTAATATATATTCACAAAGTTAAATGTAATATTATTGTGATCAATCACAGATCTAGTGCTCAAACTCTTAAATGCACAATGTATTCAATACACAAATATTCTAATAATTTCTAATCAGTGAATATAAGCAAAAGGAGTCTGCATTTCTTGTAATGATGAAATGGGAAGAAAAAAAAGCCCGATTAAAAAAAAAATAAGGCTTACATATGCAAATGTGAATCCTGAATCCTTTTGTCCAGACTTAATTCCTGCCGGGCTCCAGTGTCCATTCCTGGCGTATGCAGCTTCTCTTTTGGAGGGGCCACTAGCTGATCAAAGAAGAGTTCAAGATAAACAAGCGCAAAAAAGCGAATAGTGTAATTTAATTTAACATGCAAAGAATTAGTGTTATATATTAACGTTTATAAGTGCAATTCTTACCCTCATTCTTTGCACGCTATTAAATTGAATAATACTTTGGCCGTTTTTGCACTTGTTACATCTGGGTGATTGATGACCTTTTTCCCTAGACGGAATACTTTTTTTTTAAATAGTTAAGTTAGTTTTGTAAACATGGCAAGCTGAGATTTTGGCGGGTTTACATTTTCTGGCTACTCCCCTTTGTCTGCCGTCACTGTGTGTTTAACAAGAGTTTGCAAAGGCTCTCGGAGGACAACGGGGTTGATTAAGGGTACAAAAACACTTTGACAAACACTCCACCATTCAAAAAGGCCCCTAAAAAATGCATTTAGTAATTATACAAAAAAAATAATAACACGGACAAAGCTTTTCTAGTAGCATTTGTTTAAAGAAGCCAAAATGGCTTGCATTCTTTACAAAAGCTTGTCTGGCTGGCTATGTGGGATGTCACCTTTTTAAATGGAAATCATTCTCGGACCTCTTGACTAATTTCTTTAGCTTTCCTTTAGGTATTCATGCATTTGCCTAGCTACTAAAATGAACTATAAATGCATCATCCTGCTGGTAGTCTGGTTAATGGGATGCTGAAAATGCTATGTTACTTGAAATTGTAAAGGGAAAGGCAACATTTCCCATAAATGTACACACAAAGCTTTTTATGAATGTACATGTTAATACAGATTCCACAGGTCTCCCTCAGATATGAAAAATTTAGAAATGGTGAATTATAATTTTCCTATTCCCCATGGCAGTGGGCACGGTAGTAAAATACTTGAAAAAGTAGTTTGGATTAAACATTGACTGGCTGTTATATAATCCTACTTGCATTAGTTATGTTCTGAAGAGTGAAACTGTGGATATAATTAGAATGCATTCATTATTTTTCTTCTGACCCAAAACCTCACCCACTTCGTAATACAATTAATTACAAGACCCTGTCACAACCTTTGGTATGGAATTCACAGTTGTTGGATATTAATTTATTTCTAACCATTTGATCAATGCAACCATCTATAACAATGATAAACAAGGTACAGTTGTAGTTTACAGAAAAGATCACATTTAGCCAGTTTACCGTAATTTTCTTTTCCTGGAACCATGGTAGTGGGCACCGTAGGGTTAAGTCAATCCCTAGCTAGAGTAGGACAGGAAATTGAATTCTTGCACATAGGCCTATGAAAGGCCTCTCCTACTACCTGCATAAAGTCCTTTCCTGTCCTACAGCTAGGAGTAGTGTTTAAAAAAATAAATTAAAGGTCTCACCAGTGCAGTTTATTGTCGGCCTCTCTCTGCAGCTCCAACATATAGAAACGTGTGTGGTTGCAGTTCGGAGGACCGGGCAAACCGCAAATGCGTCTGAGTACGCAGCGGTATCAGAGTGGTATGGGGACATTCTGTCATTGCATCCCACATGGTTTGTATAGCGCGTGTCCGTCCTCATAGGAGCGCGCTCCCACATGCAGGTGAAAGGCATGGTAGTGCAGAGGAAAGCCAAAACACTGGACAAACTGACAATGACATCAGAGAGGCGACAGCCTCAAGAAAGTTAAAGCAAGCTGCAGCATGGAACGCTATGCAGACAGAAGGGCAAATCGGCTGCAAGAAGCTGAAAGGAGTACAGAAGCCGGCATGGAAGCTATTGCAAACAAAGGGTCGCTTCCTAAATCTGGGTGAGTCCTTAGTTTAGTAGAGAAATGAGAGAGTTGATTTTATGGAGCTAAATGTATATATTTGTCGTCTGAGTGCCACAGTTATACAACCAGAAGAGGATACATACACACACACACACACACACACACACACACACATATACACATCTACGCACACATACAAACACACACACATATACACACGTGTAGACACGGACGCGCAAAAACATGGCACACACACGCGCACAGACAGATGCGCGCACACGCTCGATGACAGACGCACGAGCGCACACATGGACGCACGCAGACATGGATGCGCGCGTGCATACACGGCCACACGCGCGCGGATCCCCTGTCCATATAAAGTATAACCACAGAGGGATATATAAGAGGCACTGCTGATCAGATTTCCTCAGAGACCGACTGAGAGACATTCTGAGAAGGAGTTTGGATCTTGAATGTGTCTAGCTAAAGATATATCTGAGTGGCTGCTGTGTGATCAGCACTCTGATTTCCTGGACGAGAAGCGGATAGGGCATGCCTTAAAGCAGGCCTCTGCACCTAGCGAGGCTAGAGTCTACTCCACAGGTCCCCAGTTGGTATTGTATCTTGTTTTGTGCATCTTTGTTTTGTCTGTTGGCATACCAGAATAAAACCCCTTTTATTCAACAACTTTGTCCAGACTGGTGCTAGTGATCCCGGTGGTTTCGGTGTAAAAGTACTGGTCTCTCGTGACAGGCTTTTCTGGTGGCAGAGGTGGGATCACTAGGCTATGTGTTGGCATTTCTTGCGGGAAATCACAGCTCAAAGACGGTCTTGAATGTTCAAGACCGCAGGACAAGTTGCTCCAGACAAACGTTGCACAAACCTGATATTTTACTATTCAATCAAATTTATATTAGTTTGTGTAAATCTGAAAATAGCTGGTCCAGGACGACTTTATTCTTCCTGGGACCGACAATCATTACTTGCCCGGTGTGCAAGATATGGGCTGCCGAGTTACAGCCGAGGTACGATGGGCCTTGCGGAGGACCTTGAGTGGTACGAGGCCGGTGCTGCAGTACCTCTCGGGCAGCCTGCAATGGTCTGCCCAGAGCAACAGCTCCCACGGACGGGTATTCTGGTGAAGCTACCGGGAGAGGATGCTCCTGTGACTCCAGTCACAGGGACCCAAAGTCGGCAGTTGCCCATGCGGTGGTGCCTTTGGTACCGCCATCCATCAGTGTTTCATGCTCCCCAGCTTTTGGAGCCAATAGCAGTAAGGGATTCTTTATCCTTTACGGTCAAATTATTGTGATGTTTAGTGAGTTTTTCGCATATTTTTTCAAAGTCCTTTTTAACCAATTGTTGTAACACATTGATGAAGTTCCCTTGAAAAAATGTTGCATTTTTCTTTAGTTTACTGTCAATGGTTTTGGGTACAAGTTCCCCCTGAAATATAGATCCTACAAGTTCTCAAGATTTCTGCTTGTCCAAAGAACTCTCTAGTTCTTTTGAAGCACTATAATCTACTGGTTCACACTCTAGTTTCAAGTTAGCTAGGTATTGACAATCATCTTCTGTCTTATCGGACAATTGCTCAGTAGAGTGGGCAATGGCTCCTTTATTTAAAAAGTGTCTCTTCAGTGTTTCCTAATAAACTTATGCAGGGCAATAAAAAGTTCAAATGTAGGGGGCAAACGAAACGCCTTTACTGAGTAATTCTAACTCGCCTGTACTGTAGTGAGGGTTAATTGGGATAGATTAAAGATATTGGACAATGCCTTTAGGCTATTCTTGTATCTTTTTTTTTTAACTCTTCCTTTTTCCTCTTCTAGTCTTAAATATCTTTTTTTGTCGCCTCCACTCTTTGGATGATGTCCCCATCATTGGCTCCCAATGTGGTTTCGTAATATCCTCTTCGGATTAATCAGAAGTATTACATCCGCATGTATCGGAAGCTTAGTACTGTGATTCCTCAGAACAGGATACTGTATTCAGACAGAAGAATCAGAATTTATCATGGAAATGGTGGAACCTCTATTAAAAGCAAAGTGGGAAACACTACAATTAGAAGATGTAGAAGAGATCAGTCAAAGAGCGGATAGATTTCGGGGGGCCCAAAAAAATACAAGTTATTTTCCAATCCATCAAATAATTAAAGATATGGTACAAGCAGAATGGGCTCAACCAGATAAACTAATGATTCCCATAAAGTTCAACAAGATGTATCCTTTTGGATAAAAAAAGTGAAATTCTGGGACGCAACGCCCAAAAATTGATACAGCAATATCTAGTTTTACAAGAATGACAACCATACTGATCAAGTGGGCGGCCAACTACATTGCTGAAGCTTCTCTTGATGTGGTGACGTGTGCAGCCAGGTCAATGGCATATTTGGTTACTGCAAGAAGAGCCTTATGGCTCAGACAGTGGATGGCGGATTCAACTTCTAAGAACAGTCTGTGTAATTTACCTTTTGAGGGAGAATTCCTTTTTGGGGGGAAGCATTCAATTATAGCTAAAGAATCAAGGTGGCAAACTTACTTTTTTGCCTCAAGAAAGGAGAACGAGGAGATATTTTTCCACATAATCAATCAGAAAGGGCACCATATAGAGAAACAATGTTATATCATCCTGGAAGACCATTTTCAAGACAAACTTCCTGAAGAGGTGGACAATACAGTCTTTCTAGTGGCTCTAGAGGGAGAGCTGCATTCACCAGGGGGAAGCTTTTATGAATGTTAATGAGTTCGGGGCCCCCATTTGGGACACGTTTAAGCAGATTCAGGGCTACATGGGCTGAATCAATAAAAGACAGATTGGTACTTCAGATCCTTTCCTTTGGATACCACCTGGAGTTCAAGAAAATCCCAAGGAAAGATGTTCTTTAAAGCAAGAAGAAATCAAGGGAATGAATGTCATTCTAAAAGACTTGCTGCAAGACAAGGAAATAATAATAAGAGTGCCTCAAGCTGAAGAAAACGTATTTATTTAATATATTTTTTTTTATAAAGGTATCCGGAGGATTCAGAGCAGTACTGGACCTACGGAAACTGAATACTTGCGAGTAAGAAAGTTCACATTGATCTCTAAACAGTCAAGAAGTAAAACTTTTCAATTGGATGATATCTCAAAGAAGCCTACTTGCACAGTTCTATAGTAAAGAAACATCAGAAGTTCCTCAGGTTTTCAGTATATTTGGAAAATTACCAATATACAGCTCTGCCGTTTTGGACTAGCAACATCGCCCAGAACATTTACAAAAGTGTTAGCACCACTGATGGCGGAAGTAAGAAAGATGGGCATAGAAATAGTCTCGTACTTGAACGATATACTGGTAAAATCGCAAAGGAGAGAGAAAAGTCATGAATAAAAGTCCCCCTCTTTTAAGTGTTTTAATATTATAAGAGCAAGAGAGTTTTCCTTCAGGCGGGCGGAGCAGCGGAAACACTTGATTCACAAGTACAGTGATCAAAAGGTATATGGCAGGACATCCCTGCAAGTGAGTCATGCATAATTTAACCCCGGACTTCTAAGGCACCCTGCGGAGATGGTCCCAGAATGTTTGACTAGGTCCGTAGTTAACAAAAGACTTGACATGTGAAAGTGCTAAGTGGGGAGGGGGAGATGTAAACAGCTTTCCCCTCACAGATGTCCGGGTAAGGTAGACAAGATGTTGCCGGGGAAGTGGGCTTGGTTAGGTATGCTAAGCGCGACAGGTGCGAAGTCCGCGCATGCCCGTGGCATACATGGAAAACCCTTTGCCCGGTTCCATGAAGTACTGGCAAATTTGCCATAGGTGGGAAGTTTGGTTCCCATGCCACGATTCGCTGCAGTATACACAGATAGGACCTTGGTGCTTTTAAAAGTCCGTGCAGCTGATCGGGAGTTAGATTAATCTGAGTTGGATTCTAAACTTTATCCCATCGTAACCTAAGTCGATAGTTCTTAAGAACTAGGGAATCTAGAACCAATCTTACGGCGGAACAACGAACGGAATACCTTCGGCGGAGAAAAAGTGGTTGCGAGGGGTGCCACTAGCCAAAGACTATTTCGCGGATCTGTTTGCGCACCAACACCGCTCCTGAGAATTGGTGCCGAGACTTCGTTTCTGGGAATTTCGTTCCGGAAACATTTTATTTCGTTTTGCCTTGTCCCAGTAAGTATTAATTCGTAGTATTTCGTAAATCAAGCTGTGTATGTTCATGTTGTAAATAAACCACAATTTATTTTATCTCTCGCTTTGCTCAATCAAAGGATCCTGGTAATTAGGGTGTTAAAAGTTCTGGTCTCCCGTGACAATTCCTACAACAACATGGCTGGATTGTAAACATAAACAAGTGCCAGTTGGTGCCAACAGAATCCTTAAAGTTCCTGGGAGTAGAATTTCATACTGCAGAAGGAGAAGTTTGTTTGCCGTACTTGAGGGTCCAAGACATTGGGATCCGGACAAGCACCGAGGACAGAAATCATCAATTCTGCAGTAGACTGTATGAAACTCCTGGGACGACGATATTCACGTCAACTCTAAATGTGGTACAATGGGAAGGTCTCCATGTGAGACCACTACAACAAAATTTCTTGCAACAGTGGAACGGAGATCGAAAAGATATGATGCAAAATATATATAGATCTATATCACGAGCTAAGATGGTTGAAGAATGCCCAAGATGTATTATAAAGATATTCGCTACACAAATTGTCATGGTTAACAATCACCATAGATGTCAGCAGCTCAGGTTTGGGAGCACAGATGAAAGATCTGGCATCAAAAGATCATCAGTTAACAGTAAATCTGCTGGAGCTTAAGGCAGTGCAGAAAGCACTGGAAGCATTCCAAAGCCACTTACGACGTGGAAATATACAAATAAGATTCGACAACAGCACCGTGGTAAAGTAAATAGCCAAACAAGGAGGAACCAAAGAATGGAAGGCTGCTGAAATCTATATCAGAAATCCTGTCATGGGCAGAAGGCTATGTCACAAATATGACAGCCATACATATACCAGGGCCACAGAACACAAGAGCAGATTTTCAGTTGCAACAAAATCCACCCTGGAGAATGGGCCTTAGACAGCCAAATATTTCACAAAATAGTGAAGCCCTGGGGTCATCCCAAAGTAGAACTGATAGCCACATACCACAACAAAAAGGTAGTGTTACTGCACAAGACAATTTCATCCCAGATGCCCTCAGTTTCAAATGGCAGTTCAAACTGGAATATCTTTTTCCTCCAATCCCCCTCATTGCAAAGATATTGAGGAAGATCAGAACTGATCAAGCAGAGGTGATACAGATAGTGCCATATTGGCCAAGGAGACCATTGTTTTTCCCATCTGATAAATAAAGTGATAGACACACCGTGGCATCTATCGAATGTACAGGGGTTACTTCTACACCAACAGACGGTGAAACATACAGATCCCTGATAGCTAGCCATGGTGCCTTGGAGATTGAGTCGGAAATAGAAGAAGTAATGGATGTTCCCTCTTAGAAGCAAGGGAAAAGTTAACTTCGACTGTGTACTACAAAATATAGTTGTTTTTTAGAGACTGCTGTGTAAAGCACAAACACAATTTCTTCTCACCAACCTCTGTGACATTGGTAGAGTTTCTACATGAAGGATTTGACAGAGGACTCGACCTGAGCTCATTACAAATGCAAATATCTGCATGATCAGCACTGCTAGAGAAAAACTAGCAGCTGAAAGGCTCATCGTTCATTTTTTGCAATCAGTGAAAAGATTAAGACTGAAAATCAGGAATAGCATTCCATCCTGGGACCCATCACTGGTTCTGGATATCCTAACAGTACATCCTTTTTAACCTACTGCTGCGACAGACTTTAATCTAACAAATCACCGGTTTGTCCCTGGCTGGTTCCTGGAATGCGACACTGTTCACCTGGAGCATGCCGCGTTCCCAGCCAGGGGTCATGCCCGGCTGACGCGCGGCTGATGTGTTAATTTATAATGGTTCAGGATTTAATAGGCTGCAATGCTTCGCGTGTCCGCCAGATGGCATAAAATCATGAATTGTAATGCAGTATATATATATATATATATACATATATATACATATATATACTGTATAACAACCCCTATAACCCCTAACATACAGTACTGTACATGCACATCAATGATACTATGGGCTGGCGGGGGCGAGATGTGTTTGCAGCAGAGAGAGATCCGCTGCTCTCTCTGCGCAAACATCGGCACATTAAAAATTATTTTAAAATTATTTAAAATACATTTTTATTCATAGTGTACATGTGCAGGGGGTCTCCGGAGCTGAACCGCGTTGGTTTCAGGTCCGGGGACCCCCTGCTTCCCGAGATAGACCCCTTTATGAGGTGCCAGTATCCCTCTGCATTTAAAGGTCCCGATCACGTGACCGCGGCATGTAAACCAAGCAGAGGGATACCGGCTCCCCCTAAAGGGGCCTGTATCTCGGGGAGCAGGGGGTCCCCGGACCTAAAACCACAGCGGTTCTGCTCCGGAGACCCCCTGCACATGTACAGTATAAATAAAACACACACATCAATAAAGAATCGTTCCTTACCTTAGCGGCTATGTGCTATGGTAACGAAGCAGCATTTCTGTATTTTTAATAATATTGTACAGTGAGCCAGAAATTAATGCTCAGGGGACCCCCTGCTCCTGCACAATATTATTAAAAATACAGAAATGCTGCTTCATTACCATAGCGTATAGCCGCTAAGGCAATGAAGGGTTAAGGCAGAATAAACAATAAATACATTAAATACATATTTTTAATGTGTGTGCTAAACCTCCCTGCCTTTACTGTAATCTATATAAAACCCCCTCCCCTATTGTGTCTGCTAAGCTTCCCTGCTTTGACTAATCTGTGTAAGCCCCCCACCCCCCTATTGTGTCGGTTAAATCTCCCTGGCCTGTGTTTCTGTGAGTGCAGTGTACTGTATGTAAATGTGGGGAGGGGGATCCCGTGTAAATAACCACACCCACTACCCACCTGCACATGGCCCCTCCGCTGCTGCAAAACAGAGACAAAAATTGATACATACAAAATAATGTCCCCTAACCCCTTAATCACCATAGCGGTTATTAACCGCTACAGTCATTAAGGGGTTAACCCACCCTCACCCACCACTCGGGATGCCTACATACCATACCATAACCTGTTTAAGAAGGGCTGCTCGTACCCTGTAGGTCTGTCCAGGTGCCCCGCCAGCCCACCGGGGACTCGCGTGGGGCTGCGTTATGAACCCTATATGTAAAATAATAAATCATGTATTTATGGGGGGGCACAGGGGGTGGGTAATGTATTTAATAAATAGAATGATGTTTATTGTGGGTCACTGTATTTTTTTTATTGTGGGTACTGGGGGTGGGGGGGGGGGGTGTTTCCCCAACGGTATGTGGGTAGGCCTCCCTTGTGGGTACTGGGTGAGGGTGGTTAGGCCTCACGGGGGGGGGGGGGGGTTAGTGTGGGAGGGTATGTAGGCATCCCGAGTGGTGGGTGAGGGTGGGTTAACCCCTTAATGACTGTAGCGGTTAATAACCGCTATGGTGATTAAGGGGTATGGGGACATTACTTTGTATGTTTTGATTTTTGTCTCTGTTTTGCAGCAGCGGAGGGGCCATGTGCAGGTGGGTAGTGGGTGTGGGTGTGGTTATTTACACGGGATCCCCCTCCCCACATTTACATACAGTACACTGCACTCACATAAACACAGGCTAGGGAGATTTAACCGACACAATAGGGGGAGGGGGGCTTACACAGATTAGTCAAAGCTGGGAAGTTTAGCAGACACAATAGGGGGAGGGTTTTTTACATAGATTACAGTGAAGGCAGGGAAGCTTCCCGAGATACAGGCCCCTTTAGGGGGTGCCGGTATCCCTCTGCTTGGTTTACAGGCCGCGGTCACGAGATCGGGACCTTTAAATGCAGAGGGATACCGGCACCTCATAAACGGGTCTGTATCTCGGGAAGC
Organism: Ascaphus truei; assembly: GCF_040206685.1. Classification (NCBI taxonomy): domain Eukaryota; kingdom Metazoa; phylum Chordata; class Amphibia; order Anura; family Ascaphidae; genus Ascaphus; species Ascaphus truei. The sequence continues at coordinate 255,054,075 of NC_134483.1, forward strand.
AGGGGGTCCCCCGACCTGAAACCAACGCGGTTCAGCTCCGGAGACCCCCTGCACATGTACACTATGAATAAAAATGTATAGTACTGTATGTTAGGGATTATAGGGGACGGCTTCAAAGACAACAGCTCGCAAACGCCCCCATGTGTTTTTACACGGCATTGCAGTATTGCAGCCAGCGGGAATAAAATGCTTAAATCACAGCCGGGAAAATAACGCAATACACTCTGGGCGAAAACGATACGAAACCGAACATCACCGGGATATACTGAAATTTGCGGAACTAGCCGAGTTAGAATAAAGTTGGTCGCCTCTGTATAGACCAGATACCTTTTAAACTATTGTCATGGAAGATAGCGTTCCTCATAGCCATAACATCAGCAAGGAGAATTATAAGTTCAATCTTGCAAAGAACCCTAAGATGTTCCTTCGGTGCCCACTACCATGGGAACAGGAGAATTTAGCCAGCTTTGTCATTTTCTTTTCCTGGAACCATGGCAGTGGGCACATAGTTACCCTCCCTTTGTCTGTGTCTAATATATATCAGTTGTATTTTTCAGCTATGGGAGATATGCAAAGGCTATCTGCAAGTAGTAGGAGGGGCCTTTTATGGGACTACTTGCAAGCATTCAATTTCCTGTCCTACTCTAGCTAGGGATTGACTTAACCCTACGGTGCCCACAACCATGGTTCCAGGAAAAGAAAATTACGGTAACCTGGCTAAATGTGATCTTTTCTGTAAACTACAACTGTACCTTGTTTATCATTGTTATTGATGGTTGCATTGATCAAATGGTTAGAAATAAATTAATATCCAACAACTGTGAATTCCATACCAAAGGTTGTGACTGGGTCTTGTAATTAATGATAATACCAAGTGGGTGAGGTTTTGGGTCAGAACAATAATTCAGCATTTCCAGACTCATGTCATGTTTGAGGGAGACCCGAAACTCCATAACATGGTCTAACATTGGGAGTTTTTTAAATGCATTCTAATTATATCCACAGTTTCACTCTTCAGAACATAACTAATGCAAGTATGATTATATAACAGCCAGTTAATGTTTAATCCAAACTACTTGACACGTTTTCACGTATTTTAACAGAAGCTGTATATATAATAGCCATAGAGCTTCATTGGAAATATATTTTCTGTGTACATGTACATTAATTTGTATGAAATCTACTTTATCGCACTCCACAAAAGTAGGGTAAAGCCTGTATTAAGGCTTGAGAATGATACAGTGCGCGCTGTCCTTAGACTAGTATCTCCTTATCACTGTAGTTCTCCCTGCAGCTCCCAGTCTCCCGTGATCGGCGGGGCAATTTCCAAAAGCAAATATACAAAAAAGGGGCGCAAAGGAGAAAGAACAAAGACAAAATTAGTCAAATGAAATACAATTTATATGCACAATTAGAACATGTACAACTTTCATAAAATAAAGGTGGATCACATTGATCCCAATCATCCGCAGCACCACTGAGGATCGGGCCTCAAATCACTGAAGCCCCACACCAAAGTCCAAGCTATTATAAGGGAAAATAAGGCTTCCAGCCCTAGTGATGAAATTAACATGCCGGACCAGCACTTCAATCGGCGTCCTCGTGGGTATACGCAGATGGCAGCTTCCGTAGTCCGTCATTAGGGATCTTACGTCGCTGCGTATGACCTCACCGCAACACGTTTCGTGTTAGAGCGACACTTCTTCAGGGGGTTGATCTTAGGATTCCCAGGCACTGTTCAAGTACCAGAGCCGAATCATATTTCGGCCTATGGGAATTTCACCATTTGCTAATAGCCGTCCATTCAGTGTTTATACAAAACAAATGCTAAACACACATGCTTAATAAAAACTTAAAACATTGATAGTACATTTCACAAACTAACACAAAACAATAAATGATAAATTAAATAACCAACTAACAACTTAATAATAATAAATAATGAACAACCATAATAACAATGAAATACTATCAATTTGAATAAAATGTCTATAAAGACTAAAAGGTCTAAAAAGACTGTGGTAAACATTGAAACCTAGTTGTTAAACTAACTCTATCCTATGCTCAATAGAAACAACAGAAGATAAAAAAGATTACATGTGTAATAATACTGTATATCTAAATATCTACTGTTGTCCTTCACTTATGACAAATAAAGTGTCAACAATATTTAAATAGATCAATTGTAATTTTAAGAATAGCAACTATGAATATCTTAATTTACAAAAAAGAAGAAAAAATATATCTTCATTCACAAATTTAAAGAGAATGTCTTGATCCCCATGGGAAAAAGGACCATCATGCAATCCAAAGCTAGATAATGTCTTCACATACAATCTGAATATCTTATTAACTCAAAAATTAGATCAGTGGAGAGGATATGCATATATCAATAGAACAATGCGGCCGTCTTAATATACCCTAGGGAGAATGTCTTAAGAAGAGAAATGGATTGTTTCCCAACACATCCATAAGTGTTCCATAATAACAATGAAACCGGATGTCTATATATGAGAATGGAAAATGCTCTTAATCTACAGATATCTTAACAGAAGAACCAGGTGCTCTATAAACCCAGAATTAGCACTTGTGCTATAGTGTATATTCATATTTGAGGAAATACACCACTAAAGGCCCAGAGCTCCAATTGGAGCCATAACAAATGTCAGTTTGGACCATAACAAAGAAGAGGAGGAGGTAGTGTCAGGAAAAGGAGAGGAGGATAAATCACTTTAAAAAAGGAACCAGTTCAATTAGTTCATTCAAACCCCCAAGTGCCTTGGTTCCGAGGGCATAAATCCAGAACTGTTCCCTTTGGAGAAGGAGAGTATCTCTATCCCCTCTCCTATGATCCCTCTGTATTATCTCTATTCCCCTAAAGTTAGTCATCCAATTTACCCTCATGATGGGTTAAAAAGTATTGTGCCAGATTGTGATTTTTTTTTACCTCGATCCAAATTTTGTTGGGCGTTAAGAATTCCACTCATATGCTTACAAATCCTGACCTTTAAAGTTCTAATGGTCTTCCCTATATACAAAGGTTACAAGTGCGCTTGATAATGTATATGACAAATGTAGTAAGACAGTTTATAAACTGACCAATCTCATATTGTTAGCCAGTCTTTGCGTCATGAATAATTTTGTCTCGCTTCATATATATTTACATACAACACATCTACCACATGTGTAATTAACTACTGGTCTTGAAAGGAAATTACCATTAGTTAATTTTTTCTCAAATCCTTTTTTAAGGCACTAGGGGCCAGCCTATTTTTAATATTACTGGCCTTCCTAAATGCTATTTTAGGTCGAGCTGTAATGGTATCCCTTAATTTCGGATCCATTTGCAAGATACTCCAATGTTTTTTCAGGATTTGTCTTATCCTATATTCTTGTTTGCAAAATCCTGTGACAAACATTGGAGTTCCATTGAACTTTGTCTCCTTACCCTTACTTCCACTTTCTTTGGGTATTAGAAGTTGTTCTCTAGAAGTGTTCTTACTCCTTAAGATGGATTTATCCACACGTTGTTGATCATAACCTTTGTCTATGAATATTTTTGCCAAATTGTCTGTCTGTGCTTCAAAATCTGTCATTTTGAAACAGTTTCGTCGAATGCGTATCATCTGACCATATGGAATATTGTCCAACCAACGCCCCAGATGGTTGCTCTTACGATCAAAATAAGAGTTTACATCTACCGGCTTGAAAAAAGTTTTGGTAACGATAGTATTATTCTCGATTGTCGGGGTCAGATCTAAAAAAAAATTGATCTCTTTTGTATTTTCACCCTTCAAAACGAGATTTGGATCGTTATTATTAAGATAATCAATTAATCCATCAAGGTCATCCTGCGTTCCTGCCCAAATCATCAGGATAGCGTCGATAGTATTTGAGATATTGACTAAATTTATTGGACTTCCAAATGAAGTCCAATTCTCATTTCCCCATAAAAAGCCCAGCGTAATTGGGGGCAAAACGTGTCCCATGGCTGTCCTAGTGGTCTGGAGATAGAAATGTTCTTCAAACAAAAAATAATTATGGTGAAGAATGAAATTAATGCTATCAATAACAGTGTTGAGTGAGTGATAACGAATTGTCAACGTGCAAAAAGTGTGCTATAGCTTGTGTCCCTTGTGAATGATTGATACAAGTATAAAGTGAAGTAACGTATAAAGTAACCCAAATAAAGTGCTCTTCCCAAGTGATATCTTTGAGTGAATTAAGTACGTCAGTGCTGTCTTTGAGAAAAGATGGAAGTGCAGCAGTGAGGGGTGCTAAAAATGTGTCCACGTTGTGTGGTAAATGAATGTAATAGATTCTATCCCAGACACAATGGGATGGCCAGGGGGATCCTCAAGTGATTTATGTATCTTGGGGATGTGGTATAAAATGTGAATGCATGGACAAACATTAAACATGTAACTGAATTCCTTCCCTGATAAGATACCTGATGGTTGGGTTTGAACAAAAAAATATTTAAGGGTGACCTGGTATTTGAGAGTAGGGTCTCCCATTAACTTTTTTTAGGAGACACCATCCTCTAAAACAGGGGTGAGCAAACGTTTTATGCCGAGCCCCCCTTTTCATCCATGAAATTTCTCGGGCCCCCCCTGCCTGATGCCATCAAAATCACATGAAAAATTTAAAAAAAAAACCTTTATTAAACGGTATACAATGTAAATACAAAAATGTCTAAATACTTACATATTTCAATAGCTCGCGCTTGCAAAATTAGGCTGCGTCCACGCTGCCACTGAGGGCGGTGACATCACCAACCATCCGAGTTTGCGCACTGCTGCATTCAATCACAACTCACACAGGCACAGCACGCATACTCAATCACTGCGTGAGCACACACTGCAGACACTCTCGCGCACTCTGCAGACACCCTCACACTACTGCAGACACACGCACTCACACTGCTGCAGACACTCACACACACACTGCTGCAGACACTCACACTGCTGCAGACACTCTCACTCTCACACTGCTGCAGACACTCTCACACTGCTGCAGACACTCTCACACTGCTGCAGACACTCTCACACTGCTGCAGACACTCTCACATTGCTGCAGACACTCACACTGCTGCAGACACTCACACACACACACACACACACTGCTGCAGACACTGACACACACACACACTGCTGCAGACACTGACACACAGACACTGCTGCAGACACTGCTGCACACACACACTGCTGCAGACACTGACACACACACACACTGCTGCAGACACTGACACACAGACACTGCTGCAGACACTGCTGCACACACTCACACACTACTGCACACACTGACACACACACACTGACACTCACACACACACTTTTACCTGGGGAGGTAGTACTCTGCATGCTCCGGTCCCCCGTGTGAGGGAAACAGACAGGAGGAGGGGCTCCCGTCTGTGTGCAGGGAAGGCCCCGGAGGAGCAGAGAAGCAGCAAAGCCCCCGCAGGAGCAGAGAAGCAGCAAAGCCCTGCCCCCACAGCAAGGCCCCGCAACAAACAGAGAGCAGAGGAGCAACACGGAGCTTGTTCAACTGCCCGTGCACAGCATCTGCCGGCACGCCGCCTGCGCCCCCCCTAAATAATCCTGCGCCCTCCAGTTTGCGCATCGCTGCTCTAAAAGACGAAAAGCATCTTTCAAATAATCTTCCCGGTTCTGCAAGACAATCCCCCCCCCCCCCCCTTGTCTGCTTGGCGTATGATCAGATCACAATTCTGATTTAATTCTTTCAGGCACGTTTTTCATAAGTCAAGATTATATTGCATCTTATAGTAACGTTTGTCCTTGCACATTTTTTAAAAATCTTTTTCCACTAACTTACCAAAGAGTTCCAAATAGGGACCCTTGGATTCATGAGGATAGAAAGGGGACTTTGGTTTGAGCGGAGTATGTGAAATATTTTTGGACTTATCACTATCAATATACAAACTCATATGGTCTTGAAGGGTATCATCATCCCTAATCATGGTTGAGGTATTAGTAACTGTCCTATCTTTTGATATATCCATTATCCTATTCTCATCAATTAATTATTTTTTTTTCAACTTAAATTTTATTAGTCACGTACATGGTTTACATACATAGCATACAGTTGTAACACAGGATCAGCCTGTGATTGATGAAACTCAGTTGTATGTAGGTACATCCACTTACAGACAAACAGGGCAGACAGACAGACACACAGCCCCCAGAGAAGAGAAGGGGGTGGGGGGTGATGTGGGGGGGGGTTCCTCCTACCGTGGCTCCGCATCTGTTTTTGCGCCGGCTGGCTCTCTGCGTCCGAGGACACATAGTGCTCTCCTCGCTTCGGCTATGACCTAAACGCTGTCTGTGCATTTCTAGTGAGACCACTTAGTCCATTTCGCCCCCGTTGGCCGTCTTTTGAGGGAGAACGCATTTACCTCTATTAATACCAAATCATGGCCCTTTCCACCCCCGGTATGTCTGTCTGAGCCAGCCATGGTAACCAGACTTTTAGAAAATTTGTACCAGTGTCGTTGACCAGACTTGTCAAATTCTCCATCTGGCAGACCGACCAAATCCGATTCCGAATCTTAGCAATTAGTGGGATTTCATTTTGTTTCCATCTTGCTGCGATCTCCCCTCGTACCGACATCGCAAAGTGCGCTACTAATTTATTTTCGCCTTTGGAAAGCCCTTTATTCGGCCTGTTCAGGAGGAACAGGCATGGCTCCATTGGTATGGATTTGCCTAGGATCTTATTCAGCCAATCTTTAATCGATTCCCAGACTGGGACGATCTTGGGGCAAGACCACAGCATGTAACAGGTCTGCCTGCTGTCCACATTGCCTAGGGCACAATGGGGAGTAACTGGGCAGAAATTTAGCCAATTTTGTGGGGGTATGGTACCATCGCATCATAACCTTATATGCGTTCTCCCTCAAGGTCGTGCACATGGAGCTTTTAGATGTCTCCGTCACAATTTTTGTCCACTCCTCTAGTTCTAGTATCTCCCCCAAGTCATGTTCCCATCTAGTTATGTATCCTGCTTTGTCCGTCACTGTCACGCTAGACCCGGTTACTTCCTTGTACATCTGCGATGCAAGTCCCTTAGTGGATGTCCCTGATAGACAGAGCTTTTCGAAATTCGTCAATGGGGTATGGGGCCTCATCAATTAATTTAATCATATTCTGGAATAACAACTCATCTCTCATATAGTCATCCATATCTAGCCCCTCTGCCAGAGGTTCACCAATGATTATTGGTGGTGTGTATAAGTCTCCTATAACTTGGATAGACTGTGCTATCCCTTCTGATGGTATATCATGATTAGTTATGGTTCTTGTGAAATGTCTTAAGTGTGATTTTCCATAGATATTTCTGGAGATCAATATACAAATTAAACTCATCGAGTTGACTGACTGGAGAGAAATTGAGTCCCTTAGTTTGGACACTAACGTGAGGGGACAATGGATATTTGGACAAGTTATAAATGCCTACACTCCTCAGTGTTTCAGTTGTAAATCCCGCTTTGGAGTGCTGTTAAATTTTGATTCCTTTACCTCTGCTCCCCCTATGAGTCCCTTGTTTTGCTCTCCTCTCAACCACGAAATTGGTTCTGGAGACTGGTGAAACTGTTGTTTCTTTTTTGGAACTGCACCTGTACGTACGCTGGTGAAAATCCTTCTCCTGTCCAGATGAAGTGGACGGAGTCGGGAGAGTAGATGGTTCAGTATCATTATCCATATGCTCACTTAGAACCTGGCTCCCCTGCTTCAGACTCTCAGTGCCAGTCAGGGTCTTTACTCACTGAGCCACTCCCTCTCATATTTTTCCTTTCTATTATTCTCAGATTTATTATTCTGTTCCTTATTAGAATAAATCTTTTTAGCATTCTGGTTCTGGATGTAACCCCTATTTTTTGATTTAGAGGATTGATACTTTTCACCTCTTCCTCTGTCTCGATATCGTTTGTTTGCCTTTAGAGTTAAAATTTGAATTCCCCACTTTTTGGGATGAAGTTTCAAATGGGTGCTCTGTACCGTTCTTTTTGTCTCGCGCAGTTGTACTGCTTATTGTTTTCATAGTTCGCTTTCTCTTAAATGTTTTTTCTGTTTAAGATTAATCTGACTAACCTCATACCCTTCTAATTTATCTTTAAGTTCTTTGTGTTTACCACAGTCTTTTTATACCTTTTAGTCTTTACAGTATATACATTTTATTCAACTTGATAGTATTTCATTGTTGTTATTATGGTTGTCCATTATTTATTATTATTATTATTAAGTTGTTCGTTGGTTATTTAATGTATCATTTATTGTTTAGTGTTAGTTTGTGAAATGTACTGTCAATGTTTTATGTTTTTATTAAGCATGCATTTGTTTTGTATAAACACTGATTGGACGGATATTAGCACATTGTGAGATTCCCATAGGCCGAAATATGATTAGTCTCTGGTACTTGAACAGTGCCTGGGAATCCTAAGATCAACCCCCTGAAGAAGTGTCGCTCTGACACAAAATGCGTTGCGGTGTGGTCATACACAGCGACGTAAGATCCGTAACGACGGACTACGGAAGCTGCCATCTGCGTATACTCACGAGGACAACAATTGAAGTGCCGGTCCGGCTTGTTAATTTCATCACCAAGGCTGGAAGCCTTCTTTTCCCTTATAATAACTAGGTCTTTGGCGTGGAGCTTCAGTGATTTGAGGCCCGATCCTCAGTGGTGCTGCGGATGATGGGGATCAATGTGATCCACCTTTATTTTATGTAAGTTGTACATGTTCTAATTGTGCATATACATTGTATTTCATTTGACTAATTTTGTCTTTGTTCTTTCTCCTTTGCGCCCTTTTTTTGTATATTAGTATTAACAAGGCTATGCCTTTCATTGTGTTATATTGATTTATTAGTCAGATATATTTTTGGTTTGCTATGAACCAAAAGAGTGGATGCAACATTGTTGCACATGCTACCTATAAATTTCAATTTCCTTACAGCTCTCCCAAGTTTTCTGTTGCAGTATTATAAGCTTGTTCAATACATGTTTACTTTGTATCCTGTGAGTTTAACTTTTATCTACAGGATACTAGACCTCTTTCCCAACAAGATTAATTTGGAATGCTTTATACTTGCAGGTGTGAAATGCGAGCAGTGGTCTGAGGAGGCTTCGATAGTTTTCAGAAATCACGTGGAGAAGAAACCTCTTGTTGCACTTATACAAGCAGTTTACGAAAGCAACAATCCTTGGGATCGTAAAGTTGTTGCATACATTGTGGACACGTCATTACCAGACACTGACTTATGGGTTCATGATCTCATGTCAGAATATCTTATTGAGCTATCGAAGGCTTAAATAGTGTCAATTCCAGAAACATGACTGTTTAGCAGAAGCAATAACTGAATATGTAGCAAGATTTTTTAGATGTTAACCTGTTCTACACCGTTCTAAATTGATGGACGTAATAAGGTTTGAAAATCTGAAACTTGTTTTCTGTGACCGATATTTAACAGAACAAATTTGTTTACATTGTTTAAAAGAGTTGATTTTCCGGAAATTTGCACTTTGTTTAATAATGTAGCTGTAAAATGTAATTCTGCCTTTTCAGCCCAACACTAATTAGTTGAACAATAAATGCAGAGAAAAAAATTACTTTGCTCGGCTTCTTTATCTTTATTTATTTTTTTATGTTTGAGCTGTTCATAGGTTCTCATCAACATTCCTGTTATGATTAGTGTACATCTTTTGCTTAGTTGAAATATAATTTAAAACTGAGAAAATACACAGTTAGTTACTAGGGCAGGCATGTGTGATTCCTTCTGCGTTCACGGGCCATATTTACCAAGGAGTGCTATTCCACAAAGTGCATTCTGGTGCCGGAAAGTATCTTATGTAATAGCACCACTTAGTAAATATGAGCCATACACCAGTGATCACCAGCAGGAGTCTTCCAGTGCAGTCTTTTTCACTGAAGTAGTAATATAATATTCATCATCCTTAATCCACCCAATGCTAATGAGCTGTTGCTTGCATTTAGTGTTTCTTTTACAACAGTTACATTGATGTCTCTGAACAGCCTCCTATTATGTATTGAAAACATTCTAGTAGTTCTAGAATAGCACCAGCTTGACTAGAAAAACCTCCTGTTGGCCGGTATAAAAAAAATAACGAAGATGAGAAAAGTGATCACTACAGAGTAGTTGACACCATCTTGCCTTTATGTATAAATGTCATGATTGACACCAACTTTACCAGCACATTTATATTTCTGGGTACTCGACTGAACAGAACAAGTTGCAAAATAAATTGTGATTTATTTCCTTAATAGACAAACACACGACAACCTTAGAATACACTTAATAATTACACTTACTGGGATAGTGAACAGGATAAATTGTCCAGTGAACGAAAAGCACATAAATAGTGCCCCTTTAAATTGCAGTCCATTTGCAAAGGGGCACAAGGTGCCAGGCCCATAAGTCCGTGTAAAATGAAATGTTAATTCTGGAATCCCCAGGGCTAACGAAATCCTGAAGCAGGGCTAGTTTCCTTGTTATGATGTTTTTAACCCCTTGCGTTCTGGATTCGCAGCCACTGTACTTAGATCTTATCCGCTTGAAGAAATCAGGTAACAACCACACATGAATGAGGGTTACAGGCCTCTTTTAGGACAGGGGCCCTTGGAGTTTTTCATTAGCCACATCCCATTGTCAAGGAATTAGCTTCCTCCTATCAGAGCCTGCCCTGTAACGTGGGAAAATCCTAGGGCCAGCCCGGGTAGCTCTGAGCATGCTCAGTGAGCAGTTTGGTAGCACTGCTGAGTAAAAAAGGGTCTCTCGTTTCTGGGGACGCAACGTCTGGAGTTTGGTCCCAAGGTGTGAAAAATCCAGTTTGAGTAACAGGATCTGCTACTCAGAAACATCCCAATTAAGGCACACTTTAAGACTGGGGTCTTTCATCCCCCCCCACATGTGCCTAGACCCACTAGTTCCACTTGTCTTACAGTTATATTTTTAATGTGTGCTTGTGGGGTTACACTGAGGCTGCACACCAAAAATCAGGGTGCTGGCTCACGCCGTTCCTGCGTTAGCAGTCTTAATGGAACGGCTCCTGTTTTCAGCACTGCAGGTAGCGACTAGCCGGCAAAAAGGGGACAACAATGCATAGAAGGGAAAATGGTACATGGGAACAGCATATTAAATTAACCTCTTCGCCCCCAATTTAGGATTAACCAGCCGAGCATACTGCCTTAATACGCTGATTAATCCTATTATCGTCACAATAAATATGACATGAGACGTCACCCTGTACGATATAATTATATTGTTGGTCACTGAGCACATAAGCGCCAATCGTACTGGCAATATTGTCCATTATTGCTTATGTTTATATAACTTGACGCTTAATTATAGTGCCTACAGTTACACTCGATATTTCTTCTTGCTACTACGGTGTAGGATGTTTGGCCGCGACCAAAACGTCGGCGAGACACTTCCCGTAATGTTTGTTCCTGTGCCCAACTACCTTCAGCTGTGCACCTGACTCAACAACCCAGGTATGCCACACCCGGCTGCCCGCTCCGACAACTGCATGTTTAAATGTCCTGTGCGGGACCACTTCACTGCTTATAGGCGGCCCCCGGCGCATCATCTTTAAATGTCCCGCGAGACATTTAGGGATGGCACGTCGGAGCGGTCTGTCAAGGCAGTGTGGCGGTCCCGCACGGGTCATTTAAACATGCAGTTGTCAGAGCAACAGACCTGACTTGGCTTGTTGAGTCCGGTGCGCGGCAGGCAGTCGGGCGAAGGAGTGGACATCGTGATAAAGTGTCCCCGCGGCGTTTTGGTCACGGCCAAACATCCTACACCGTAGTAGCAAGAAAAAAGCCTATCAGGAAGCCTATCGCTGGTACCGGGGGTACGGAGGAGCCCTGCAATGGCCCTTACTCATCACAGATGATCATACCCTGAGGCTGTCTTCAATGGAACTGTGATCCACTATATGCACAACTGATACCGGACCCGTTCTTCTGATGGTGATGCCAATTCACAGATTCTCTCAAATTAATGTTTTTTTTAATATCCATAGTGTGCACGCGTGTGGGTGTGCACGTACACAACTGTACACATGTACACAGCTGTACAAACAATAGTATTCCTAGACCAGTAGGAGATATTGATCATTACAACAAAAAGATGTAATGTACAGAATAGCACCGCATTGCAAAGGGAGGCAGGCATGGTTATAGTAAAAAATATATATTTATTTAATGTAGGTACATCACCACAAAGGAGGTATAAGAACCCTCCTACAAGTTTTGCACCTATTGGGTGCTTTATCAAGGAGTATAAAGCTGTCAAAAGCACATCATTATATACTACATAGATCAATTTTCATATTTTACTCAAAAAAAACACAATGAACATGCGCAATCAGGCGCATCAGCAGAACCAACCAAATACAAGCCCTGAGAAGGGCAAGGGGCACATAGCTATGCATGGAGAGACTGGAGCCAAAAAAAACACAATTACGGCATGATGCCATATTCGCGCTCTCACCACTGCGCGCGCACACGCACACACTGACGTCACCATGTATGCGCAATCAAGCGCATGTGCAAGCCCAACCAAATGTATAGCTACACATGGATAAACAAGTCAATGGACTTGTCATGACGCCAGATGCGCACGCATCATTGCAAACCTTCACTCTGCTCCGTGAATACCGGAGTAGGGGAAAATAGTATGGCAAACAGCTGCTGGATGTCATAGCAATGCAAAAACACAGACTATTGGACATCTCCAAGACACACAAACAGGTGAGACATAGGGCTGTCTGGTCAAACCTCCCAATTTCATAATATAATAATTTCATATGAGCGAGGTAGTGCCAAGCAGCCAAAACATGAATATACTATGAAAAAAAATATTTACAAAAATTCTATCACTCATTTCAAATCCTAATAAAGTTGATCATGTCATGATATGTTGTCTGAATCTATCTATCTATATATATATAAAACTGAAAATGTTGTTTGTGAGTCCCTGTAGACCATTTGATTGGTCCGTCGGTCCGCCCGCTCTCATTGGCCGGTGTCTTGCTGCTGGGGGGGGCTTAACTGAGACGTGTGAGTATTTGCACACACCCCCCCCATAGCTCAATTTTTGACCCGCCACCAGCTCTGTTTTTGCTCCCCCCAGCTCTGTTTTTGCTCCCCCCAGCACTGTTTTTGCTCCCCCCAGCTCTGTTTTTGCTCCCCCCAGCTCTGTTTTTGCTCCCCCAGCTCTGTTTTTGCTCCCCCAGCTTTGTTTTTGCTCCCCCAGCTCTGTTTTTGCCTCCCCCAGCTCTGTTTTTGCCTCCCCCAGCTCCGTTTTTGTCCCCCCAGCTCCGTTTTTGCCCCCCAGCTCAGTTTATGCCCCCCAGCTCTGTTTATGCCCCCCAGCTCTGTTTATGCCCCCCCCTGCTTCGTTTTTGCCCCCCCCAGCTTTTTTTGCCTCCTCTGACACACACAGTGACACCCCCCTCTTCCCACCCCCTGCCTTCCCACCCCCTGCCTTCCCACCCCCTGCCTTCCCCCCGCGCCTGCCTTCCCCCCGCGCCTGCCTTCCCCCCCTGCCTTCTCCTCACCCCTGCCTTCTCCCCCCTGCCCCTGCCTTCTCCCCCCCCCGCCCTTGTCTTCTCCCCCCCGCCCCTGCCTTCTCCCCCCCTGCCCCTGCCTTCTCCCCCCCTGCCCCTGCCTTCTCCCCCCGCCCCTGCCTTCTCCCCACCCCTGCATTCTCCCCCCTGCCCCTGCCTTCACCCCCCCACCCCTGCCTCCACCCCCCCCACCCCTGCCTTCCCCCCCGCCCCTGCCTTCCCCCCCGCCCCTGCCTTCCCCCCCGCCCATGCCTTGCCTCCTGCCTCCTGCCCCTGCCTCCCCCCCACCCCTAGCTTCCACGCCCCTGCCCCTGCCTTTCACCTTCCCACCCCTGCCTTTCACCCACCCGCCTCCCGCCCCTCACCCAACCGCCGCCATCCCACCCGACCTTCACCCACCCGCCTCCCGCCCCTGCCTTTCACCCTCCCGACGCCCGCCCTCCCCTGCCTTTCACCTAACCGGCGCCCGCCCTCCCCTGCCTTTCACCCGTCCGCCCTAACGGCCCTGCCTTTCACCCATCATCCGCCCGCCCTTGCCTTTCACCCGCCCCTGCCTTACGCCCTCCCGCCCCTGCCTTTCACCCACCTGCCTCACCTCCGCCTTTCACCCACCCGCTGCCTGCCCCTGGCTTTCACCCGCCCTTCCCGCCTTGCCTTTCACCCGGCCGCCCTACCGCCTCTGCCTTTCACCCACCCGCCTCACGCAGTCCCGCCGCCCTCCCGCCTCTGCCTTTCACCCACCCGCCTCTCGCACTTCCGCTTCTGCCTTTTACCCGCCCTTCCTTGCCTTTCACCCTCCCGCCCCTGCCTTTCACCCACCCTTCCGCCTCTACCTTTCACCCACCAGCAGCCCGCCCTTCTGCCTCTGCCTTTCACCCACCTTCCGCCCTCCTATCTCTGCCTTTCACCCAAAGCCTCTGCCTTTCACCCACCTGCCGATCGCCCTTCTGCTTCTGCCTTTCACTCACCCGCCCTTGCCTTTCACCCTCCCGCCCTTCTGCCTCAGCCTTTCACCCACCCGACACACTCGACACACACCTGCCGCCTCCCGCCCCTACTCACCGACATCACTGACCAGCCGCCGCTGCACCCACTCACCACCCACCTGGCGCCTCACACCCACCCGACACACTCACATCCCTACGCACCGACATCACTGACCAGCCACCGCCCGCACTCACCAGACACCCGCCGCCTCACACCTGCTCACACCCTAGTAGGACACACAACTCACATTTTTACATCGCTTATGTCACTTATGTCACCAAAATATAAATTGTACTGTGGTGTGTTTACAATAAACCATTTTTAAACAACATCGTATTACGTTTTCTTCCATGTTTCTTTTCAACATCATTTTATAACCTTTCCACCAAATAGTCAACCTAATGTTCCCCTATTTATAAATAATACTACTTATTACGGATTTACATCCCGGGCAACGCCGGGTATATCAGCTAGTTATTAATAAAGAATAAGGAAAGAAAAGGGGGAGAGAGGAAAGGAATGGGGGGGTGGGGCGGGGGACGACAAAGTTTGAATGGTTCTAAGTAAGGTTGTGAACTGAAAACATATGGAATGAACATCCTACCTTGATGCATGACCTAAATCTAATACAAATTCCTCAAACTAAATTTGAAGATTATAGACATATTATAATTTGTTATAATTAGTACATATGAGAACTAGCTCACAAAATGGCTTAAATTCCATTCAACATTTAGTCTGCAGGGAGAACGGGTCTTTAGCATAAATATCCAATAAGCCTCCCTGCGGTCCAGGAGGTTTAGTTTGTCTCCTCGTTCTTTCAAGTTTACTCTTTCAATGCCCAGAAATGAAAAATTGCCAACAGTATTCCACCATGACTGCATTTTGTGAAGTGTTTTGACCCTGGATGGGAAAGATCTTGTTTTTTTATAAGTCTAAGATTTTCCATAATTCTAATTTTTAACGTTCTTGTGGTTCTCCCACATAGCATTTTCTACATCCGCATGTCAAAAGATAGATCACATATTGCTTGTCACAATTTCTGAAACTTTTTTATTTTATAATTTTTATGTGAATTGAATGCAAAAAATTCGATGCTGGTTTCATATATTGGCATATTCTGCACCCCCCACCTTTTATACGATCTGTTAGTACTAAATGCCGATACTCCGGTTTTGGGGGTGCAAATATAGCTAGATGATACATAAGATGCAACTGTTTTTGCTCGTCTGTAAACAAATCTGGGACCCAATTCAACACATTTTCTCAAGTTGGTCCATTCGTAAAAGTTCCCAATGTTTATGAAAAATATGTTTTACTTGGTTGCTCATTGTCCACAATCTCCATGTCTCCATATTTCCATTTGTCACTTTTTCTGTTACCATTTATGTTGGTGGAATTATAATTAGTCTTATATCTGTTTGTCTTGTTACTATTAGATCTTATTCCCCTACAAGAGTTCCCTCTTTGATTCCCAAACAAAGATCTTCTGTCAAGGACTAAGACCTCTTCTAAAGCCATCTGTAACACCTTTGGAGGAAGTGGTGACTCAACTTCAAAGACTGTCAGATGAAATCGTCCTGGGTGGAACAATTCCTCATCAGTTTGAGGAATTGGCTTTTTGGTATGCCCTTAATGACAGCCTGAGGGTGACAGCTGTCCACCCTAAGGAATACATTCCTCTAATTAGGCTTTCTAAATACATCTGTTTGGATATTTTGATTCATGTCCAAATATAAAAGAAGGTCCAGATAGTGAATGTGATGGTGATTATAGTTATAATTAAACTTTAGATTATAATCATTGTGATTAATGTAATTGAAGAAAGGGTGAAGTGTGGCTAGGTCACATAACCAAATCAAAATTAAGTCATCAATAAACCTTTTATAAAAAAATAATGTGCTCTCTAAATATATTAGTGCTCCCAAAAATGAATTGTTTCCCACCACCCCATAAACAAATTTTCTGGAGCAAAGCTAGTCCCCATTACAGTACCCTGCCTGCAACTAAAATTTGTGATCAAACAAAAAATAATTGTGTGAGTAAAAATAAAATTGCATCTAAAATATAAGCAATGTTCAATTGAGGGCTATCTGGACCTTCCAAAAAGTTGTGGACAGCTGCTGGACCCTGATCATGCTTCATGATGTAAGACAGGGAGGTCACACAGAGTGTGACCCAAATAGATTTTTCCCCCCCATTTGATATCATTGAGATGGCTAAGTAAATCCCCTAAATCCAGAATTAACGATGGGAGACCTCTGACAAAGGGTTGTAAATAAGAGTCGGTTTGTCACAATACATCATCTCCCAAAGATCCAATACAAGACACTATTGGCCGACCAGGTGGGTTGACCAATGTCTTGTGGATCTTTGGGGGGTGATGGAAAATAGGGATGACTGGACATGGGTTGATAAGGAATTTTTATTTCTTCCTTAGTCACAACATTTGAAATTTTGCTAAATTCAATCAATTCCAAAAAGGAGTTCCAATAGGCACCCGTGGGGTCACCTGGTAGCTCAGAGTATGTGGAAACATTCCCAAGTTGTCGATAAGCCTCCTTCAGGTAGCTTGCCTTACTCTGAACTACCACTGCACCCCCTTTTATCTATGTTCTTAATTACTAGGGAGGTGTTATCCTGTTGTGTTTTTAATTGCTAGTCTTTGTCTATTCAAGTTGTCGTGGACAAAGTAAGAGAGCGCGAAACCTTGAGACTACAAGCGTAAATCCCTTACGACTAGATTTTCAAAAATGGTCAAATGACCTTTAGCTTGCTATGGATAGAAAACAGATTTTCCCTTCAGGTTAGATCTCCAATCAATAAAAGTAGAGATTAGAGAGGCCGGAGGGTCAAAATGTATTTCCTCCCATAAGTCATCCATATCTTGGATAGTATATAAATCTTGAACGATACATAATCTATCTTGATTTGTGTGGATGTCTGTATTATCAAGTTGAGGGATAACATTAACACTGACCTCAGACACATTATTGATGTTATTCTCAGATTCTTCTCTCGGGGTTGCAGATTTCTGAAAGAAAGATTTTAGGGTCAACTTCCTCACAAATTTATGGACATCAATTGCCATAGTAAATAGATCAAATTCCATTGTTGGGGCATATTTTAACCCTTTGTTCAAAAGAGCAAGCTCTGATGGTGAAAGTTCTTCACCTGAGATGTTAATTACATTTGAGCAATCCTCCAAAAGAAAGAGACTTTTAGTGGGCATCCTGCCCAGTCTCTCTCTTTCCTCTCCTGGTTCTTTTGGGGGTTTTTTGTTGTTGAAAAAGGGGAAAGTTTTTTTGTTGTTGTTTCTTAGAGACTTGAATTCTTGGAGAAAAGAATCTGGTTTAGTTTTATATCCCCAGGAAGTATGACCCTCCTTGTCTCATAGTTACATAGTAGATGAGGTTGAAAAAATACTTCCGTCCATCAAGTTCAACCGATGCTTAATTTAGACAACAGATATTTTATCATATATCTATACTTATTAATCCAGAGGAAGGCAAACAAAAAAAACCAGCGTCACATCATCCAATGATATCTCATAAGGGGAAAAATTAAATTCCTTCCTGACTCCAAGAATTGGCAATCGGATTAATCCCTGGATCAACATCCTTCCCATGTATACTTATTTGGTATATCCCTGTTTACCTTTCCTATCTAAAAAAATGTCCAACCTTTTTTTGAAAAAATCTATTGTATCTGCCATCATTATATATTTTCTTTAACTTTGCATGCAATGTCTTGTATATAATGTATACCTTGTTCATTTATGTAACTGTATTTGTAACCATGTATTATTTTGTTTTACTCTGTGCCCAGGACATACTTGAAAACGAGAGGTAACTCTCAATGTATTACTTCCTGGTAAAATATTTTATAAATAAATAAATCACAGTCTCCATGGGTAATGAATTCCACATTTTAACTGCCCCTACTGTAAAGAGTCATTTCCTTTGTTGCTGGTGAAATTTCATTTCCTTTCCTCCAACCTTAAGGGATGCCCCTGTGTCCTTTGTACTGCCCTTGGGATGAATAGTTCTTTTGAAAGTAGGATTCTGTTTTTTACCACCAGATCATCTTCAACAGGTCAACTTCTCCTTTTTATGGAACTGAGTGTCCATTTTATGTTTTAATAAATTAGTTTAATTGTTTTTTCAGCCTTGATTGTTTGTGTTACATGTTATGTGTTGTTAAAGTTATTTGTCAGTTAGTGATGTTAGTCTGAGCTATATGGTTGTTTGTATATTTTAACAGTATACACTGTGAAAGCTGTGAAAATGTTACAACAAAACATTGTTATCAAATGAGTTTATTCAGAGTGCACACAGTGGAGACAGCTTCAAAACAAAAAGCTCTCTCCCAGAGAATACGGTATGAGATACATTTATACCCTGAAAACTAAAGCTCCACCCCTTTATGGGAGGGCTTGCGCGTCACTAAATATGACATCATTTTGTAATACATAACAATACTAAAACTGATGTAAGTTTGTAATACATAACAAATGATGTAAATGTGCGTCAACTAAAATGACAATCTTGTAATACATAACAAAAATGAAATGATACATACATTCTTTAAGGTGTTGAATGTGAAAAATGATTTTTATCTCTGAGTCCACCAGACACTCGAATGCTGAGAAGTCGGTTCTAATTCTGATCTCACTTCTCAAGACTTTACCTGGCACTTAGATGTGAGAAGTCTTCTCTAATTCTAATCTCACTCATCAAAGCTGTATGCCCCCGCCCTCCTTCTGCAGCTGGGCTGGCCAGAGTTTGTAAACACTGAGAGCGAAACATCTTTTAACCCACAATAACTTTCATGCAGCTTTCATACAGACAGAAGACAAAATGGATGACACAAACACAGCACATTACAACATAAATGACAGAACATACAGAACACCTACAAGCTCAAATTGAACCCCCAAAATACCCACAACATATATATAAGCATATAAGTTTCACAGAGGAGTGCTACTGAGCATGGCAATATATATTTAAAACCAGAGACATAACATAAAACACAGACAAAGCTCAGTGCACATCCAGAAAAACTTATATACGGTACAGTGCCTAAATATACATGTATAAATAACTAATAAATAAAATGGTCTTTTAGTTTAACATTTTGGCCAAATTGTTGTAAGCCCTTGAGCCAAACTTCACGGCAGACCACGTTTCAAGGGTCCCTACACTAATATAAATTCTTAATAACCTGTGCATTGCCAGGAAGTCAATTTGGCCAAAATGTTAAACTAAAAGACCATTTTATTTATTAGTTATTTATACATGTATATTTAGGCACTGTACCGTATATAAATTTTTCTGGATGTGCACCGAGCTTTGTCTGTGTTTTATGTTATGTCTCTGGTTTTAAATATATATTGCCATGCTCAGTAGCACTCCTCTGTGAAACTTATATGCTTATATATATGTTGTGGGTATTTTGGGGGTTCAATTTGAGCTTGTAGGTGTTCTGTATGTTTTATAATTCTTGTGCAGCTAGTCTTGGCTGTTTTGGAGGGTGGCAACCTCATATCCAATTGAAGCTCACTCCCTCCTACATTTAAATGGTTAAAAGCTCACTCCATGGCATCTCCAACTATCAGGGGAACTTGCCTGCATGCAGTGTGATTGTGACAAATCTATTACAGAGTGCTTTTCCTGGTAATGTACAGGTTAATAAAAGCTTCAATCAGACTTAGAACTTTTGCAACTTATATTGACAGATTTATTATAAATCATTCTTCCTGGCAATGCACAGGTTATTAAGAATTTATATTAGTGTAGGGACCCTTGAAACGTGGTCTGCCGTGAAGTTTGGCTCAAGGGCTTACAACAATTTGGCCAAAATGTTAAACTAAAAGACCATTTTATTTATTAGTTATTTATACATGTATATTTAGGCACTGTACCGTATATAAGTTTTTCTGGATGTGCACTGAGCTTTGTCTGTGTTTTATGTTATGTCTCTGGTTTTAAACATAAATGACAGACAAGGACTAGAACAATAACAAGATGGCTGATAAAAATAGAAGTATGAAGACGGTCAGCGCAAAACTCATGGACCTCACGATGTTGATGGATCAGGATGAAGTTGAATAAAAATGGAATAAGAAATGGAATAAAGCACAGTATTAATGCATATCATCCACATGTGCGGAGGATGGGAGGGGGGGGTGGGGGTGTGTGGGTGGAGGATGGGAGTGGAATTCCACTAAATACAATCAATGAAACATAGACATATAGTTTCAATGACTCACACGGGCTTGTGTGAGACTTCGCCCTCAACGCAGACTGTAGTTTGGTAAGTGCAGACTCCTACGATGGAGTCACAGTAAACATAAAACTCACACGGCCTAATGTGAGTTCTTGCCCTCAGAGGGTGATGTCAGCCTGTATAGGTGATGTGGGATCGTCACAGCAAACAATCTCCCAATAGGTGTGGTGTGTGAGTGGCTCCTCTCCCCGTTGCCCAAAGACCAAAAATGTGTGCAAAACCAGGGTTAGCAATATAACAAGTCTTTATTGGTAACAGGTGAAATATGGACATAAACAAGCATGGCCGTTATAAAAACATAAACGTAATAAAACAAGGTGGACAAAATGAATAAACAGAAAGCACACTCACACTTAAAAGCAACTCTTGTTGCCCAGCATCAGCCGTGCGGCTTGATCCTGCAAGATCTCCTCCTCCGTTGGTGTTCTCACTGGCGCGTCCGGCAGTGGAACAGGAAGGGAAGATCTAACCGGATGTCCTGCGGTGGCTGGGTCCCTCTCTCAATGAGCTCCGGCAGGGAACAACGCGTTTCGCAGTAAGCTTCGTCAGGTAAAAATAGTCAGACAAAATGGCTGCTTTGACCCTAATGCTGTTTACGTCAGACACCCTAATGTCTCAATTTCGTAAACACTATGATATCACATATCACGGGCGTTATCTACGGAGCCACCAAGTCGATCCGGATGAATGGGACTTGACCACCATAAGGAGTTTAACCCCTACCAGTACATCTGGACATTCACTTTACTTTATCTTGCAAAGCGCCGGTCTGTATTTGTTTTCATTGTGAATTATATAATACATATAACATGTCCTGACTAAATTTACAGTTTAACATAGTATTCGTATTTTCGTATTATCTATGTTGGACCATTTCTTGAGTACAAATGTACTAGATCATCTTGTCCATAAAAATGACAATTGCCAGTTATTCATATGGCGAATATGGTACAGTTAATTTATATTTGCATTATTGCCATCAGATTCTGTCATTTTTAAAGATATATGTTCAGGTTAATCTAATGGTCAAGAAATGACCAAAGATTGGTTGAGCAGCAACCCAGTGGAAAAGCACACTCAACTCACCGGGTATTTACAAAAATAAAAAAGATGTCTTGGGTCACATATTAAAAAAACAAAAGGAACTTCCGGTGACGTCACCCGGCATGGACGGCTGTTAGAGGAGCTCCTGAAACCCGCGGGTTAAAAAGCGCAAAAACCCCTATTTAAACTCAAAATTTTCGGACGAAATTAGTCCCTCCGGATAGACAAACAGAAGGGGAATGTCAAAATCGAAAAAAGCGAATAACCAGCCTGTTTCTAAATTTTTTACACCGTCTCAACGAGGGAAGGATAGCACTATGAATCCCCAAGATGGCGGCGGACCGCATGGCGCTACCTCCCAATCCGGGAAAAAGACCCAGCCCAGCGAAAAAACCCCTACAAGCCCAGAACACACAATAACCAGGGCATACTTGGAGGAACTGATGGCTGGCATGGCTGCTACGCTTAAAACTTCCTTCCAAACGGAATTGCGAGCTGCAGTAAGCGATATTAGGAGAGAAATATCAGGGCTGACAGAAAAGACCACGACCCTGGAGAACAAGCTCTCCGAATCCCTACAAAGACAGGGAGAGGCAGAAGAAGAGATCAGTCGCCTAGGTGAAGAAATCTCCCTCCTCAAGGAGGGCATGGAGGAACAGGAAAATCGTGACCGGCGGCAGAACATTCGTGTGAGGAATGTTCCAGAGTCGGTCACGCAGGAACAGATCCGGCCTTACCTCCTGGAGCTCTTCAATATGGTCTGCGGGGAGCTGGAAGAAAAGGAGTTAGAAATGGACAGAGCCCATCGTGCGCTGGGACCCAAGTCTGATGATCCAAAACGAAGAAGGGACATCATAATAAAAATGCACAAATATACTTCCAAAGAAAAAATCATCTCAGCATGCCGAGACATGGGAGAAATAACATTTCAAAATGAGACCTTACAAGTCTACAATGACTTGTCAAAAGCAACAAGAGACCGCAGACGGGAGTTAAAGCCGCTGACTAACTTGCTCCGTGAGAAGGGAATACTGTACAGATGGGGCTTCCCGTTTAAGATCTCGGTGAACAGAAATGGAAAGTTCCTGTCCCTGAAGTACCCCGCGGACATGGCTCCTTTTGCAAAGGCCTTGGGCCTAACTCCTCCACAAGGATGGCTACCAGACAACCCGTCACCTAATGAAGCTGCAGGAGACCCGCCTCGGATATCGGAGAGGATCGCGGCCCAGCACTCCAGGGACAAGCAGTAACAGCCGCCACCGCACTCAAACAACACCCCCCCCCCTCCCTATGTGATCCCGAGGAAAAGGGGAGACCCACAGCCACATTGGAAGACACCCCATCGGACCGGAGCAGTACCTTGAGAGGAGCCGCCGACTTCCCGACCGAGACAACTCTGGACACCGCTCCCCACGCTGAACCACGTGTCACCTGCTCCCGCGAGAGGACCGGAGCTGATCCCGCCGGCTGCTTTAAAATCCTGGTGCACACCCGGCCCGATCAGATGGAGCAGGAGCGCGGTCTCCCCAATCCCAATACGATGGGAGGGCCGGGCCCTTGGCCTTGCACTGCTGGACCCCGACCTCCAGTCTTTCTGGTGGCCCCGCGGTGGTATGTGCCCCCCCCCCCTCTCTCAGGCCAGCTACCCCGAGTTTGCGGGATGGTTTTTCTTCTTTTTTCCCTCTTTTATTGGCGTATGGAGGGGGGGAGGGTATGGCCCATCGGCGGGTGGGCCCGAACCGACGGGGAGCACACCGGCTCAGGCGACGAAGGACAACTATGGCCCAGGGGATCCGGTCCACTCGAGTTGACTAAAGGGACGCAAAAAAACATAAACTGAGGTTTGGCGCCCTGGAGGCCGTGAGTAATGTGATAAAATGTTATGTTATGGAAGGCACCCCACGCCCCCCCCCCCTCCCCATTTCAACCATAACCTAAGCACATAGCCCCCCTCCCGCCCCATCCTCCCCCCCCCATCCTCCCCCCCCCCATCCTCCCCCCCCCCATGCATAATAGCAAAGAAGTGTAAACAATAAATAAAATACCCCTATGTCCCCTATCATACTTTCCCCCTCCTGGAACGACTTCCAGAGGATCACAGAGGCAATATACATAAATGGGAAACACCTGTCCTGTTGGAAGTGGGCCGCTACCCCCCCCCCCCATTCACATCCCCCCCATTCACATCCCCCCCCCTCTCCCTCCCCCCCCCCCAGCACCCAGGAGAAACAAGGATATATAAGGAAACTAAATAAATAGGGGCTGAGTCCCAGACAATATATGGTATACCTATTGCAAAGAGGGGTAAAACAGAAGCGATATATAGAAATGTGATATGACTGCTTTGTCAGTAAGGTTTCATCAAACCCCCCCCTCCCACTCCCCCCCCCGCCCCACACCCCCCCCCACCCCCCCCTACCCCCCCCCCCCACCATTATATAAAAGATGAGAAGTATAGACAATAGGTGAGGTGCTCCTAAGCCCTCCCTCCCCTCCTCCTCCCCCCCTCCTCCCCCCCCCCAGTTTTAAACAAAAGCTAAGGAGTATATACAAAGAGTGAGATGCACCTATGCCTCCCCACCCCTCCGCCCCTCTTCCCCCTCGACCTCCTCCCCCTCCTCCCCCCACCAGTATTAAACAAAAGCTAAGGAGTACATACAACGGATGAGATGCACCTAAATCTTTCCGTGGGATAGCACTCAGAGGAAGCAAAGATAGATAAGGGAAATTAAAAGTGCCTCTTCTGATCTCCAGACAGCATATAATATACTTATTGGGTAAAGTGGTACTAGTGAGGTAACGTACAGTGTCTTTATTGCTGGAAACGTCTCATCAACCCTCCCCCCCCACCCCACCCCACTCCCCACCTCCCCCCCCTTCACTCCCCCCCCCCCCCCAGATGTAACACAAAAGTTGAAAAATGTATGTAATAAATGATATGTATCTATGTCCTCCCTTGGAACAGCACCTAGAGGAAGCAAAGGCTCATGGGAAAACTAAATGTGCCTAGACTAATCTCCAGACAGTGTATAGTATACTTATTGTATAGAGTGGCACGACAGACGCAGCACACAAAAAATGTGAAATGCCCACATTGTTGAAGAAGCTCTGTCAAACCCCCCTCTCCCCACCCTCACATCCACCCCCCCCCCACCCCCCCTCCCCTCACCCCCCTTCCCACTTCCCCTCCGGTATTACTGTATATAAAGTTGTGAATTAAACGTACGATCTCCAGATGATACATAGCATACTTATTGCAAAAAAGTGATATAATAGATGCAGTATACTGTACAAAAATGTGATAAGCCCGTACTGTTAGAAAGGCTCCGTCACCCCCCCTTCCCAAAACCAAACCCACCCCCCCCACCCACCCCCCCCTACCCCTCCCCACCCCCCCCCCCCACTTCTCCCCCCCCCACCCCATCCACACCCCCCTCCCACCCCCCCCATCCACACACCCCCCCCCACCCCATCCCCCCCCCCCACTCAGACGTAGCAAATTCACAGAAGAAAGTGGAAACTGCTTGGGTGGAAAATCAAAATGTGCACAGTGGGACCATGATGTAATGTTATATAACAGATGCTGTACAAAAATGCGAAATGTTTAAACTGCCTGACTCACACCCTCTCCCCCCCCTATCTCCCCTCACCTGTGGACTGAGGACCTACGTAAAAAAAGGGGTTAAGTAATTTCTATAGAGGGTTTGGACCCCTCAGACGTCCAACGGTGGACTGACCCGGAACCACCCCAGAAGGGCTCTTATAGCCCAAATGCCGGCTGTTTTTAAAGCTGGCAAAAGTTTGTTGAGGCCTTCTCAAGGCCTCGTTATAACCTATTTCTATCAGCTGACTCTGTCCCAGCTGATCTCTGCCCTACCCCCTCTGACCCTCCCCCACGCCCCCCCATCTCAGCTTAAAATTGTCATTCCAGCCAAAAAAATTTGCAACTCCCACACCTACAGAAATATAAGCGAGACTCAGACTCACTGAATCAGGGCCTCTCAAATGGGAAAGATGAGGCCTTACGGTACTATCTAAAAAAGAACCCAAATGGCTAGCCAAACTACAATTAAATTCACCTCACTCAACGTAAAAGGCCTCCAGAATAACCGAAAAAGAAGGCTAGCACTCCAAGATATGAAAAGATCAGGGGGGAACATCATATTTCTACAGGAGACCCACTTCACATCACAAGACCCCCCAAATTTATTCAAAAAAGTGTTCCCAATGTGTTTTTTCGCATCATTTACTAGTAAAAAAAGGGGTGTAGCTGTCCTGATCAGACAGGGCACCCCATTCAATCACATCAAAACAACTGCGGACCCAGAGGGTAGATTTCTAGTGGTATATGGCTCCTTAGCGGGCTCAGCGATCGCTCTTATCAATGTATATGCCCCAAACGAGAACCAAACCGAATTCCTAAAGAAAGTACTCGAGGGCATAGACCCGGGATATCTGTCATCGATGATAGTGGGAGGGGACCTAAACATGGTCCTCAACCCTACCGAGGACAGATCGACCACAATGGGTCCTCCCCGTACAACCCCCTCCCAGATCACAGGGAAAAGGTTTAGGGGAATCTTGAGTGAGTTCTCACTGGTGGACATCTGGAGAACCCAACATCAGGGCCAGAGAGACTATACTTTTTACTCAGCACCTCACCAGACCTACTCTCGAATAGACCACTTTCTGGCCACAAAAAATGTGGTGGCGGCAACAACTGACTCCGACATAGGACCGATCACATGGTCTGATCATGCCCCGATTACCATAACCTTGACAACACCCTTTGAAAAGACAACAAATTACTCATGGAGGTTAAATGACTCACTACTCAACCATCCTGAGATAGAAAGAGAGATCAGAGCTGCTATTCGAGACTACTTTTTTTTTAACTCAGGATCCGTCTCCTCACCAGCAATCCTGTGGGAAGCCCATAAGGCAACCATTAGAGGGAAAATCATCTCCATCGCATCCCACAGGAAAAAAGCCCGCCAAAAACTAATAAAGGAGCTCACAGATGATATCAAAACAATAGAACAAACTCATAAAGCTAACCCCTCAAAAAAAATATATAAAAAATTGACAACAGCTAGAGCAAAACTTAGACAAATCCAGCTGGAGGATGTTGAGAAAGCCCTCAAATGGACCAACCAACAATATTATGATAAAGGGAACAAAGCAGACAGACTTCTAGCGACTAAATTAAGAGGGATTCATAAACGGTCCCAAATCACGGCGATCAAGAGTAGGTCTGGTGAGATACAACATAGTGATAATAAAATAGCAGCCGAATTCACAAAATTTTACACCGAACTTTATAACTTAAGATCCAAAAAAGGCCGCCCCGAATCAGTAGCATCCGAATTAATAGCACAATACTTAGATAAATGTCAGCTCCCCACATTAACGGAGGAGGAAAACACAGTCCTCAATGCTGAGATCTCAAAAGAGGAACTGGAAGAGGCGGTCAAATCATTAAAAATCACTAAGTCTCCTGGCCCAGATGGCTTCACTAATGTCTACTATAAGAGATTCTTGCCAGTATTATCCACGCATCTCCTAAGAACATTCAACGATTTTATGGAAGGAAATCAAATCCCCACGTCAATGTCCCTGGCCACCCTGGCCATAATACACAAAGAAGGCAGGGACCCGATGCAATGTGGAAGTTACCGTCCAATCTCCCTGCTTAATTGTGATCTCAAACTATATAGCAAAATACTCGCAAATAGATTGAATCCCATTTTACCAAGATTAATAGATAAAGACCAAGTGGGATTCGTAGCAGGCAGACAGGCCTCGGACAATACCCGAAAGATAATTGACATTATTGAACATGTCCATCTCACAGGGACCAAAGCACTACTCCTTAGCTTGGACGCAGAGAAGGCGTTCGATAGAATAGACTGGCTATTCATGGACCATGTTATGCGCAAATTCGGCTTCAAAGACGCATATCTAGAAGGAGTCCGTAGATTATATCAAAATCCATCTGCAACAGTAAAACTACCAGGGGGCAGTAACCAGAGATTCGAGATAACTAATGGAACTCGACAGGGATGCCCCCTATCTCCTCTTCTCTTTGCATTAACCATAGAACCCCTAGCAGCGGCAATAAGAACCAATAGAGACATCAAAGGAATAGAAATTGGACACAGGCAGCACAAAATATCACTATTCGCAGATGATGTCATTTTAACCCTAACGCAACCTCAAACATCCCTACCTAACCTCCAAAAAGAACTCCGAGATTTTGGAGACATATCAGGCTATAAAATCAATAACGATAAATCGGAAGCACTAAATTTAAGCCTGCCAGAGCCAGAGGTGAAACTCCTCAAATTAAACTTTAATTACCATTGGAGCTCCTCGAGTATCAAATACCTGGGAGTAAAGATAACGAGGAACTACCAATCCCTATATCAACATAATTACCCGACCCTGTTCCGGAAAATTAAACAAGACTTAGCGAAATGGGGAGGATATCAAATATCATGGATCGGGAGGATGATCTCGGTTAAAATGAACATACTCCCCAGATTATTATATTATTTCCAGACGCTCCCGGTCCACATCCCTGGCTCAGAATTAAAGAATATACAAAAACTAATCTTCCACTTCATTTGGCAAGGTAAGAAACCTAGAACCGCTAGAACAGTTCTCATGGCATCAAGGGGAAGAGGAGGACTTGGGGTCCCAGACATCACAAAATACTACCTAGCTGCACAATTGAAACAGGTAGTAGTCTAGAATGCCAACCCAAACCAATACTGTTGGCTAGATATAGAAACATACTACGCCGGGACGCCTTCACTACCAGCTTACCTTTGGTCCCTGAACAGGGAAGACATGCAGAATAGTAAATTTAAATTAGGCCCAATGAGACACACATGGGAGACCTGGACGAGATGCAAATATAAATTTAAGCTCACTTCGCCCCAATCCCAACTCATACCAATTCACAAAAATCCGAAATTCCCTCCTGGTTGTGAGCCCAGACAATTCGACCAATTCAAAGCAAAAAATATTAGAGCGATCGCTGACCTCTTGAGTATTGGAGAATTCCTGAGCTATCAAAATCTACAAACCAAATATGAAATAGCAAGGTTGGACGTGTTCAAGTATCTACAAATTCGGCACTTTATTCGAACCTTATCCCCAACGTTGAAATTTCCCCCTCTCACAGTTTTTGAGCGGCTCTGTCGAGAAACAGGCCACCAGAAAGGTCTTATAACACAAATTTACGCAGAATTGGAAAGGGCTATAGAAGCCCCCATACATGACTATATGCTGCACTGGGCAGCAGAATTAGGAATAGTTATAGACCGAGAGGACTGGGAAAGAATTTGGGAGAACGCCTCAGGAACTTCCATATGTACCACAATCAAAGAAAATATATATAAAATACTGTTCCGCTGGTATCTTACCCCAGTTAGAATAAATCAAATCTACCCACAGGCGTCCGATCTACACTGGCGACACACTTTATTCGAGCTCGGCTAGTCCCACGAATTCGGGTATACCCGGGTGTATTGAGGTTTGTGACTGTTTTCTGCCCGAGTGCATTGAGGTATTTTCCAAGCAGGGATTGAAGCATTTTATTCCCGCTGGCTGCAATACTGCACAGTATATATATATATATATACTGCATTACAATTCATGAATTTATGCCATCTGGTAGACACGCGAAGCATTGCAGCCTATTAAATCCTAATCATTATCATTTAACAGATCAGCCGCCCGTCAGCCAGGCATGAACCCAGGCTGGGAAGGCAAACGCAACGGGGCTTGTCAGAGGTGAGGAGCGGCGCATTCCAGGTATCTGCCAGGTACATACTGGGTATTTGCTCGAATAAAGTGTGTCGGTGCAGTATGCTGGAGAGGCTGCGGTCAAAAGGGGGACATGGCACACATTTGGTGGACATGTCCGGAAATTCAAAAATACTGGGGAACCACTCAAAAATTAATAGAAGAGGTTACCGGCCTCAAGATCCCTGTTGACCCGCTGACCTACCTGTTGGCCAGGCCCCTAGAAAATGTGGACCGACCAACAAGTAAATTAATCTCCTTCATCCTAACAGCGGCTAGATGTGCAGTGGCGGCCGCCTGGAAGAAAGTGTCTCCCCCCTCAAAACAAACGATAAAAAATAGGATACAAGAGGTAATGAATATGGAGAAATTATCGGCCTTTCTGAAAAGATCCACGGACTCCTTTAATAAAACATGGGATCCGTGGCTAACCCATATGGCACCCCCACGCCCCTAACTTAAAAACGAAAAGTAAAAAGAACGAGTCTAGAAACTCCAATAGAAATATTCTGAGGACGCGATAAGCAACAGGTATTCCCCCTCCTCCCCCTCCCCCCCCCCTCCCCACCTTCCCCTCTCTCCCTTTCTATACTCTGACTCTCTGTTTCCATACTCGCGCCCCCCTCACAACCCCAGGAGGGTCAGGGGGGCGATGGGCTTTCCCCTCTCTTTCTGGTTTCTTTAACCAAAAAATGGAGAAAACTTGTATTAGGCTGTATTAACATATATGACATGTACATTGTAAAATAAGTATTTGCCTAATAAAAATCTTTGAAAAAAAAAAAAAAAAACATACTAGGGACAAAACAGAGAAAACTCTCCTCCCAGGAGTCTACAAAGCATGTACAAAGGTAAGTTATATAGCCCCTCCTTCTAACTCAGAACATCTGAGTCTAATTGTCACGGGAGACCAGCACTTTTTTTTTTTCAATCTTTTTTTCCTTTATTGGAAGCATATATAAAACAAAGATTACAAACAGTAATAACAGACTGGTCAGTACAGAGAGATTAGAAGTCATAGGCACATGACTGTGAGTTATAAGAGATGCACCAACAAATCATTTTCTTGTTTTTGTGTTTGAAAGAGGGGGAGACGGAGGGAGGGGAGATAGATGGGGACGACAAGAGGTGCGAGAGAGAGGGGGAGGAGGGGGGGTTGGGTGGGGAGAGGGGGGGGGTTGTGGGTTAGGGGGGTCTCCGATCACTCCCAGCCTGTGGTGGGTCAGTTATTAGCTAGGACCTGGAGAAGGGACGGTGCCCCAGAGCCCGGCCATGGTTCCCAGGTTTTGTAAAATTGGGGCATTCTCTGATTCAGCATGGCTGTGAGCCTTTCCATATTCATAACTGTGTTTATCCTGTTCACAATTGTCCTCCTGGAGGGGGCTTTTATTTGTTTCCAGGCCTCCGCAACTGAGCATCTGGCTGCCGTTAGTATAGCAGATAACAGTCTAGCTAATGGGGCGGGAAGGTCTTCTATTGGTTTTCCCAGCACGTATGCCAGAGGATCCAGGGGGACCTCCAGTCCTAGGGTTTTGTATATGAGTCTTTGGACTCTGGTCCAGAACTTCTGGATCTCTGGGCATGACCACCAGATATGTGCCATGTCACCCTTTTGAACATATCCTCTCCAGCACATATCCGTGCCGGGGAAGATCTGGCTCAGTCTACTCGGGGTCAGGTACCATTGAAATAGTATTTTGTAGATGTTTTCTTTTGTGATAGAACAGATTGACGTTTTGGAAGCTGCTTCCCAGATATCCTCCCAGTCCTCAAGGTCCACTTGCGTGTTTAGATCCGCGCACCATTTCTGCATATAGTTATGGGAGGGTGGGGGATGGGAGGCCTTGATTATTCTGTAAATTTCAGAGATTAGTCCTCTCTGGTATTCGCCTTTCCGGCAGAGGGACTCGAATCTGGTCTGCGGGGGGAATTTGGGTGTTTGGGACAAAGCTCCAAGGAAATGCCGTATCTGAAGGAATTTGAAAATGGGGAGGTTGGGGGCTGACAATTTAGCTTTGAGCTCATGGAAGGACAGATCTTTGTCATTCTTCAGCAGATCTGCAACCATTCTAATATCTAGGTCCTGGAATTGACCAAATTGGGTACGGGAGCACCCAGGCGGGAATTCTGTGTTCCCGAAGATTGGGGTGAGTTGGGAGGGGGATGAAGCTAGGCCATATTTCCCTTTGTTTTTGGTCCAGATGGACCACGTGCATTTCATTGCCCCAAGCTCAAGTTTTTGGGGTCTCTTTTCTTTGTACGCCTGGGACCAGAGCAATACCGGGAGGGGGGTGGGACTCTATTGCTAGCCAGCAGTTGGAGTCCGGGGGGTTATTCCAAACCACTGCTTGTCTCAACTGGGCTGCTTGGTAGTATCTAACCACGTGTGGGGCCCCCAAACCCCCTCTTGTCTTTGAGGACAGGAGAACCGATCTCGGGACCCTGGGTTTGTGCTGTCTCCAAATGAAGCGTAGGATGTGGGACTGTATGTTCCTTAATTCTGCTAATGCGATTAGTACTGGGAGTGTTTGGAAGTAATATAGTAGGGGGGGAGTAAATTAATTTTAGCGGATACAATTCTACCAAACCAGGATATCTGGTGGGAGTTCCAAGCGTCCAAGTCTCTTTTGATTTGGTCGAATAGGGGGGGGGGGGGGGGGGGGGGTAGTTAGCCCGGTATAGGGTGCTATATGCGTTAGTTATTTTTATTCCTAGGTATTTTATGTGGGAGGTGTTCTATTTATATTTATAATTCGACTGCAGTAGTTTCCAAATGGGGCCTGGGAGGGATAGGTTACGTGCTTCGGATTTGTCCGTGTTTATCTTGTAGTCTGAGACCTGTCTAGTAGTTTCTGTAGATTGGGGAGGGATATATGTGGGTCGGCAAGGGTCAGTATTACATCGTCGGCGAAAAGTGAGATTTTATATTCTATGTCAGCGATCGTTATGCCTTTGATGCTTGGTTCGACTCTGATTTGGGCCGCTAGGGGTTCAATTGAAATAGCAAATAATAGAGGGGAAAGGGTGCAGCCCTGTCTGGTTCCATTTTTTTATTGAGATTGGGTTTGACTGTCCGCCTTGGAGTTTTAGATATGCGGTGGGATTCTGATAAAGGGCACGGACTTCTTCTAGAAAGGGGCCTGAAAAACCAAATTTGATCATTGTTTGGTCGAGAAAGGCCCATTTGATTCGGTCAAATGCCTTCTCAGCGTCCAGGCTTAGTATCATGGCTTGGAGTTTATTGAGATGCACGTGATCAATGATGTCAATGATTTTGCGGGTGTTGTCAGACAACATAGTATTGGGACATACATGGAACTCAATTAGTCGTGCATATTTGACATATTGCGGTACATCTGTAGTGAGCTTTGGGGGGTCAAACCGTTGGGTGCAGGAGTATGGGGGTGAGCGGGGGACTGGGTTTGGGGATAGGGGGGGGGGATAGGGTTGGGATATACGACCTTCCCTCAGGGACTGCTGGCGAGGGGAATAAGTCCTCTGCTCCGGGATTCCGAGCTTGCGCCGCAGCTGGTAGTCCTGGGGAGATTCTCTCCTGCTTTTTCCGGGCTGCTGGGGCTTGAGGAGCAAGATTCTCAGAGAAAAGCGGTCCTGTGGAGTGCTCTGCTCTGCGCCTCTGACCAGAGATGATCCCCACTCTCCAGGTTTCCATGGGTCATTGTGCGGTGAGGTGCGTTGGCAGGCAGTCTTCCGCTGTTCCCGGTCAGTCATTGTGGCGGGAGGATAGGTCTCGCGGGACACTTTCTCTTTGGTGGATCCTCGGGAAGGATCCAACGAGGCTGGGGGTTGGCCGTCGGACGAAGCATGGTGTGGTGAGTCCTGGTGCGGTGGGGCGAGACGGAGCAAGGTGAGGGAGGGGAGGAGGGGGGGGTTGGGTGTCACGGACAGTTTTGATCAGGGGTATGACCCTGTATGGGGAGAGGGGGGGGGTGTAGTTCCAGCCACTAACGGTTCATCTCTTTGGCAACTAATGGGTTAGAGCAGGGTTGCGTTGGGGAAAGTGAGTAAGTTGCTGGGTATGGGGGTAGCCGTGTGGGGGAGCGGAGAAGACGTGGGCCGTCTGGCACAAGGCTGGGTGGTGTTTGGCTCAGTGGGTCCTCTGGTTGGCGAGACGTTCGGAGGCTCGTGGGATTTCCGCAGACTCAGGTCGTGCCATGGCGCGAGGGGGGCGGTCCTCCTCCCGCGGGGGAGTGATGCCGAGGGCTTTTAGGAAGTCGTTGGAGTCCTAAGGATTCGAGATGATAAAGAATCAGCCATTCCTGGGCACTATTAATTTGAAGGGGAAGCCCCATCAATATTTAACTCCCAGGTCTCGTGGGAGAGTTGTGAGGGGCTTCATCTCCTTCCTCTTCATGACCGTGGTCCTGCATAGGTCACTGAATATCTGGATGGTGTAATCGTCCACTTTAACATCTCCAGCCCTTCTCGCGGCCGCCATTATCCTTTCCTTTGCAGTGTAGACATAAAATTTGGCTATCACGTCCCTAGAGCGGTTTGGGTCTGGGGATTTTGGTCCCAGGGCTCTGTGTGCCCTATCGAGCTGAAGGTCATGCTCAGACAGCTCAGGGACCAAGTTTAGGAATATTTTCTTGAGGTATGGCTGGATAGATTCCGGCGGGACTGACTCTGGGATTCCTCTGAAGCGCAGATTCTGTCTTCGGTCACGATTTTCGTGGTTCTCGAGGGCGCTTTTGAGATCAGCAATTTCGTGCCCCATTCTTGCCATATCGTCCTCTGTGTTAAAGTGGGCTGTCAAAATTGTGTCCCTTTTGGTCTCCAATACCACGGTTCTTGTGGTTAAGGTGCCCGGGTCTGCTCTGATGCCCCGTAGGGCCATCTCAAGGTCTTCCAGAAAACCCCTTCTCATTCTGAGGAACAGGGACTCAAAAAAGTCTTTATTGAGTTCCTGCTAGGCCGGATTGAATTGGCCGAGCATTGCGGCCTCCACGGCGTGCTCGAGCTCCTCGCCGCCATCTTGAGAGTCAGAGGACGGCTCCATCTGTCTCTGAGCCGGCGGAAAAAACTTTGTGACATGGTTTTGGGTTCTCCTCTGTTGCTTTCCTGCCATGTCTTAGCTCTCAGGGAGGGTACTGACCACTTTTGGGGGATGTTTTAGCCGTGTGGGGTGCTAGGTTTAATCGCTTTGTATGGTGGGTGTCGTGAGCTCTTCACCTAGCCTACCATTCACGGTGACGTCACCGGAAGTCTCCCGAGACCAGCACTTTTAACACAATTATACCCGGGATCATATGATTGAGCAAAGGAAGGAGATCAAATACATTTTAATTTATTTCACGAATGGACATACACACAATGTTACACAGTTACACTCAAAATACACTTACTGGGATAGGGCCAAACGAAACAAAATTGAAAATATCTTTCAAAGCAGGATTGTAACAGGGGATTTATCCCTGTTCAGAAAGCTTGCCTCTAATCCAGCAGTGTGCTGGTTAATTGACCAGCACCTGGCTGATTGGAGGTTTGTTAGAGAAAAGGCTCCTCCTCAGACAGGGAGGAGACTCCTGAGCACACATGTGAGCTGGACAAGGAGACAGACAGAGGGGAGGTTCCTGAGTCTCACAGAGGAGACTGACAGAGGGAACACAGATGTCTGGAGCTTACAAGACTTCTAAACCTGACTGCTGATATAGCCTGAGGAAAAGGCAGCAACCCAGGAAAGAGAGAAGCCTTCCCCACTACAGCTACCAGAGAGACAGATAAGACTTTCTTTTGGAACTGCTATGTATCTGTATATATGTTTATATTTTGGGGCTGGTGAAAGCTTAGCTAACCAACCCAGTCAGAGAGGGCTGAGCTACATGTGTAGATAGTCTCCAAAGCGGAGATAGGTTTTTGTTTGGCTTATTTTCATATGTTTTGCTGTGTAAAAGGGACAGGCGCAATAAAGCCTAATTTTAATTTCACCTTAAAAACAGTCTCCATTACGTACCTCTGAACACGTCTCTTACATATGGTGTCAGAAGTTGGAATGAGAGGTGGCCCTTGAAGTTCAAAGGGGCCCCAGAGACTGCCTGTGAAAAATTTGTGCTTTTGCCTGCATAGTTCCTGCAAACAGCCTGAGCAACAAAGCAAAGATTCACCTGCAGCAGAGACCAGAATTAAAGGGATACGCATCTAGGCAGGAAATCTACACTGCACTGAAGAAAGCCACAAAACCACAGATGGGCTCTTTTCCCCGATTCCAAGAGGAGAGAGAGACTGTGCTGAAGCAGGTAAACCTTACTTGCCTATCACAATAAAGTGTAATATGGTCGTTGAAATAGGGGTTTTGCCTTCCAGCCGTAGTCTGGGTTCAAGAAGTAAGTTAGCCCTTAAAAAGGGATAGGCGTTTATTGTTTTCAAATGTTTTGCTGAAGCAAGGGAATTTTCAGCAAGAAAGTGCTGTGTGTAAAATTGCCCCGCTGGGTAAAAAGGGATTGCAGAACTGTGTAAAGGGTAACCCAAAGCCAATTGCTGAGTGTTAAGTCGCCCTGCCAGGAGTGAAAGAAAGTGGAGGGGAAAAAAAAGAGAATATTTTTTCTGCAAGTGAAGTCTGTATGTATCTTGGGAGTACAACATGCACCCAAAGTGTGAAGAGTGAATGCCATAATACCCAAAGATGAGACTGAAAATTACTGAACTCAAGCAGAAAACCAAATGCCTTTGCTGAAGCCATGAAATGGGCAGCTAGCAAGCATTATATTTAAAGAAATAGAGCCCCAATAGGTCACGGTGAAGAATACACCTTTGGAAAAAAAAACCTGGGAATTTAAAATGGCCGCCAAGCTGAAGTCAAATACAGACTCTGCAAAAATAGGGAAGAAAATCTGTTCCTGGTGTAAAGAACACCACCACACGGAGCAGTGTCCCTTCGGGCCTTATTCAGACAATGAGAGTGAATGCATGCACAGTACTGCTAATATTGTAAAACTTACTTAAGGGAAGAAAAAGTCTACAGAGAGACCTGTGAGAGCTACGACCTCTACAAGCAAAATATGCCCGCCTGTAGGATTACCACCATTTGGGGTTCTAGCAAATACAGTGGCAACAGCTGCAATAGCGCCTCCTGAGGTCGGGAAGAAAAATATACCTGATAGCCCCAAAATGGAGGACAAGATGCAGCGTTCCTGTAATGAACCCTACCCTACGGAAGAGTGGCCCTTCCAGTCCGATAAGGAGGAAGACATCTCTTACGGGGAACCCGAACCGAATTACACCCACAGAACACCCCAAGAATGGTGGGGGTGCCTGAACAAGGTACGAACCGAAAAGACCGCTCTCTATGATAACTGTGATCGGCAGGAGGAAGAGCGGGAACAGCAGATCGCTGAATATTTACGCCACCTAACGCAACTGCAAGGAAAACATGGCGGATAAAGTGAAGCTGCTGAAGTTTCAAATGAAGACGGAGACCCCAGTGTCCCTGATGGGACGGAGTCGTCAAAAAGAAAAAGGGTCTTCACTTACCGTTGAAGGAACAGACACATCTGCAGATCCCACGGAGGAAAAGGGGGTCCGAGATGCCCTGCAGCCTAGAGAAAATGGAGAATTCATCCTGCGGATGACAGAATATCCAGAGGGCCCAAGGCAGAAGTCGTGTACCCCAAAGAATTGTCTGTCCAGTGCTAATAGTGAGGAACCCTCAACCAACCATACCAGGGAAGCGGAGCCAGAACCAATGAGTGGCGATCCCTTGACCAGCCCTGAAAGTGCCCTGAAAATTGCCAGGCGTGATTGTGATCTGCTCCGGGAACAATTGAAACTGGAGAGGGAAGATAATGCTGAGCTACAGAAGACTGTTCTCGCAATGTACTCTGCATCTGGAACAGAATTGGACGATCTCAAGTCTGAGCTAGATGCTGCAAACATTACTAATGCCACCATGGTGGAAAAGCAGAGCCAATCCGATTAAATGATGGCTAAGCTGAAGCGGAAGTATGAGGAGGCACTGAAGGAGATGACAGTCTTTCAGCAAGAGGTTCACAGTCTTGGCCTAGAACTGAATGCCTCACAACAGGAGGTCAACAGTGTCCGGACAGAGGTGGACGTATCTCAGAAGGAGGTTCATGCACTCCGCAGAGCACTGGATGCCTCACAGCATGATATCAACAGCGGACGCACAGAACTCGAAGTCTCCAGAAAAGAACTTCACAGTCTCGCTGAGGAGCTGGACATTTCAAAGAAAACTATCCTCCATTTTAATTTAGATCTCAAAGTTTCTCATAAGGAGCTTCAGACCCTCAACCTGGAGATGGAAGTTTCACACCAGGAGACAGCTCGCCTCCAAGCCGATGTGCAAAAATGGAAGGTGGACTGCAAGGAGGCCCTGAATAGTACAGAGACTGAAAAAGGAGAAAATTTAAGATTAAAAAAAGAAAATTCTGAGTTGACAGACCACGTCAATGGAAAGCATGAAAAGCTGCACGAGCTTGAGAAAATAAAGAAACGGTTGGAAGATGAAAAGTTTGAAGCAGAGCACCGACTGCAGAACCAACTGCAAGGTCTGCGTACACACCTCCAGAATGTCGAGGAGAAGCAGCAAACTCTTCAGGAAGAAAACCTGCAGGCTGCTAAGGAAATACAAGTGCTGCAGGAACGTCTGATTACCCAGTGTGTCCTCGCAAAGCAGCAGGATAAACTGAAGGCTATCCTGACCATCACCCAAAGCATCGCTGGAGGTTAAATTTAGAGGCCAGGTGACTCGGTACAAGAGGGAGCGCATAAAGGTCCAGAAACTGAGACGAGTATCTGCAGCCCAAGCGAAGAAGCTCACAGTGCTCCACAAAATAATGAATGATAGGTGGAAGCAAGCTCAGAGAAAGCACAGGGAAGAAATAAAGACCCTTAAAGGAGAATGGCAGGATACACTCAAGAAACAGTGAGATTCTGCAGACCAGTAACTTACAGATTCCTCCAATACGGGAAAAGGTATTGGCTCTGCCCAAGCATCGGTATTCCACAGTAACTAATGCCCGTGAGGACAAGGGTATAGTGAGAGCTGGGGACTCCACGCACCTTCAAAACAAGAGTACGAAGTTTGAGCCACCTAAGAAAGTACTAGCCAAAGCTGCAGCTGCCCAACAGGCAACAAACAGAGGTAGAGGTGCAGAATCAAAGCCAGAAGAATCCTTAGCTGAGAAAGCTGAAAAGATAGGACGTTCTCTGGAAATGGAGCTGGAATCGCAACTCAATCCCAAAGAAGCTGAACTGGCAACTACATTGAATGGGAAAAGTGCAGGAAGACAGCATCAAGAACTGAGGGATCAGGTGGCTGTTCTTGGGCGCTCTTTTGATGCCATGAAGTGGACATTTGGTGCTAAAGTGGAGCACATGGGAAAGATGGCGCGAGAAAGCTATTTGCAAAAACGCTCTGCGACTGTCGCCATACAGTCTGCCTACAAAAAGAGGAGCGCCCGACACAGGGGAAAGGTCATGACCACGTGGTCAGAAGAAAGACTGTACTTGGAAAAAGTTCTCCTTGAGCGACTGAGGACTGCTGATCTCAAGCACCGTCTGGAGGAGACACTACTAAACTGGAGGAAGGGCTCCAATCCCAGCAGGACTGAGGGTTCTCCTCCATCCACTCTCATTCAAGTCACTGAGATATCTCGAATGAGAGTGGATGGATGGGCTTTGGCCGTGGCAAGCCCGAGCTTCCCACAAACAGGGGAGATATGTAACAGGTGATTTATCCCTGTTCAGAAAGCTTGCCTCTAATCCAGCAGTGTGCTGGTTAATTGACCAGCACCTGGCTGATTGGAGGTTTGTTAGAGAAAAGGCTCCTCCTCAGACAGGAAGGAGACTCCTGAGCACACATGTGAGCTGGACAAGGAGACAGACAGAGGGGAGGTTCCTGAGTCTCACAGAGGAGACTGACAGAGGGAACACAGATGTCTGGAGCTTACAAGACTTCTAAACCTGGCTGCTGATATAGCCTGAGGAAAAGGCAGCAACCCAGGAAAGAGAGAAGCCTTCCCCGCTACAGCTACCAGAGAGACAGATAAGACTTTCTTTTGGAACTGTTATGTATCTGTATATATGTTTATATTTTGGGGCTGGTGAAATCTTAGCTAACCAACCCAGTCAGAGAGGGCTGAGCTACATGTGTAGATAGTCTCCAAAGCGGAGATAGGTTTTTGTTTGGCTTATTTTCATATGTTTTGCTGTGTAAAAGGGACAGGCGCAATAAAGCCTAATTTTAATTTCACCTTAAAAACAGTCTCCATTGCGTACCTCTGAACACGTCTCTTACAAGGACCAACCGATAACACTCCTGCTCTAAAAGATATTTTCATTGAGGGACCAAAGTTTGTTTTTAAACGAGCGAAAACCATCTCTAACTTTGTGTCTCCTAGTTTATTTCAATCACCTGATAACGTTATGAGCACCCCCCTTCCTGCAGAGACATATAGATGCTCAAATTGTAAAGTATGAATACTGGATCCTGCTTTTCATCAGCAGCGACAGGTCGGCAGTTTAGAGCCAAAACGTTTATTAATTGTAATACGCGTTTTGTGGTCTATCTGCTGACCTGTCGCTGTGGAAAACACACGTACGTAGGTCGCACTACTCGAGCATTAAGGTGAGAACAATGGAGCATGTGCGACTAATTGAAAGAGGCGACCTGATGCATCCTGTATCCAATCATTTTTCCTGTTGTAGTCAAGGGGGCATAGGAGCATTTTCATTTTCAAGAATTGAACACATATCATGTTCCATCAGGGATGGTAATAAGTTAAATGCCTTGGATCATCGCGAATTATTTTGGATATACACTATGAATATAGTGAATATAGTACCATTTGGTTTAAACTCGGATTGGGACCTACTGTAGGTCCCTTTATGGATAACTAATGTTATATACCAATAAACCATGGTCCCTTGCCTCATATGGCATATCCTTAAAATTAATAAGTTTACATTTTTGAGAATTAACTATTTTCGCTCCATATCCAGCTCTTGTTTCTGTACTTTTTTTCATAAATGGGAATTTTTGACTACTGATGTTTTTTAATGAAGACCTTTATTCCCATTATATGCTTCATTTTTGAGAAATTTGTCACTTACATTTGTCAGAAATTAATAAGATAGCTTAATGTATTGAATGTCTATTCATGAACCATGATGGTTTATATAGTAGTTTTTACACAATACATATCAAAGTTGATGTACTTGTCAAGTTCACTGATCAAATAATTAAATATATATAGTGGTCGCACATATTTTTAGATCAGTGATGAAATGTAATTTCTAAAGTTATTATTTGTGTTGATTAGTGTTGTTTAAGTTTATCTATTTTTCAGTTGTTGTTGCTTGGTTACAAGACCCCTTCAATATCAACAACAAAAGATAAGACACATCTATGAAAGATGAGTCAGAAATACTAAACACACAAATAACATATAAATAACAAAATATGTGACCTTTGTTTGTATATATGTAGCCTAGCCTCCGGCCGCTACTTCTTTTCATAGGTCCTACCAGTGTAAGACCTGTTAGGTGCAGGCAGTGGATGGTATAATTCTTTCTCAAAGGCTATGTGTGCTTTTGCAACCTTGGATTCATTAGATGTATCCAAGGGCAGGCCTTAGCAACAGCCAGTGACTGCCAGCCTTAGGGGTGGGTACTGATTGGACCACACACTGGATGTGAGGGCCAATCAGTATAAAAATCTGGTTTGTTATGAGTCAGAGTTACAGTCACAACCCAGGCTATAAATACTGGCACTTTACTAAAGTGGGGGTCTCTCTCTCTCTTTTTCCTCCCACTGTGGAGTGAACACCATCTACCCTCCATCTCACTAGGGGGTGTGAGGAGGAGTCCAGAAGGCCTGGTCTGGGCCTCAAGCCTTAACCAAAGTGCCTTCAATAGAGGGAGCTGGGAGAAGGAATGCACCTGAATTCATCTGCTCTGAATGCAATAAATACGATGGAACCATTACCAGTGTGTTTCAATGTCTTGCTGCTGAAAGAAAATGTCAGTATGGGCCATTCTGCTGCTATCCAGAGGATCCATGCTGACTGGAGGCACTGCACCAAAGAACTAAGGTAACCTGTAAACTTGTCCTGTTCTCCCCACAACACCGCAGAGCACTCAGCTCTCCTGTTGCCAAACAGGTACAGCACATCACCTAAATGGAGTAGCAGAGAAACAGATGACCACAATATCACTTAGGGGGGGGGAGGGGAGTACAAGGGTT
The DNA here is from genome assembly GCF_040206685.1 of Ascaphus truei. Taxonomy (NCBI): domain Eukaryota; kingdom Metazoa; phylum Chordata; class Amphibia; order Anura; family Ascaphidae; genus Ascaphus; species Ascaphus truei. The sequence continues at coordinate 255,096,043 of NC_134483.1, forward strand.
ACATTTGGAGGCACTGCTGAGATTCCCTTCTCACAGGACAGGTTTTTGGCAGCAGTAGGACTTATTATGTTTGTGCATCACTTCCCCTGAAAAGAATAGGGAGCAGTTCCCTGAGGCTTCACCACGGAGCCTGGTACCCATCCACTGAGAAAGGAAGGTTGTGGATCTCTCCTTGAGGCTTCACCAGGTAGGGGGTTAGCCAGGTCCTTGCCAAAAAGAAAATAGAAAATAAGTTTGGGGCGTACTCTGGGCTTCATGCCAGGGAGTGTGGTTACCCCGCATATCAGAAAAAAAAGGTTAAGGGAGCAGTTCTCTGAGGCTTCACCAGGGAGCCTGCTGCCCATTTTCAAAGGTCTAAAGGGCGGGGAGGGGGGGGGGACCGCTGTCTGAGGCACCACCAGGGAGGGGGTTACCTCCTTAACCCCTATTACAAAGCAGCAAGGGGACAGGGCCTCTGAGGCATCACCAGGGACCCTAGAGCACTCACTCATCGATGTACTGATGAGCTGAATAGTGGGCTGTGTCCTTAGGCACCACCGGGGAGCGTGGCACCCATGTAATCAAGTACAGCAGAAAAAAAGATGTTTTATTGTGTGTGGCTTCTGAAGAAACAAAAGGAGTTATGTATGTTTAGCACTCCAAAATGGCGTTTCCCGCCAATACCCGGGACGCTGCATGGTTGCTGGACTCTAACTCACAAAATGGCGGTTCCCGCCGATACCAGGGAAGCCGCATGGTGTTTTGCAAAAGTTGCATGTAGTTGCAAGCTTTTGCTGCTACAGTTTGCAAGAAAACAGCGCAAACTGCCGAAACTAAGCCCCCTTCCTGTTAGGAATCTGATTTCTCAGCGCCGTCCGCGCAACACACAAACAACCCTCAGGGAGCACAGCGCAACCTCCGTCTACCTGCTTCCACGGGCCGTCAGCTCCTCCGTCGCCGCAGGGTCGCTCCCCTCGGCGGTCCCGCCGCTCCCCCTCCCCCTCAGTGGAAGGTGCGGTCCCTCCATCCCGCGTGCAGACGTGCGTCCTCCAACGCTGGTTACATGCACACGCAGCTTACAGAGCACGCGCCCAGCATCCACTCGTCAGATTCCACTCCTGCTGTAAGGCTCCGCCCCCGTGTGCCGCGCGGCGTACTCAGAGTACTACCAGTACTCACCTGGGTTGAATCAGCCGCAGCAATCGGGAAAGGCTCCCTGCAGTCCTCCTGATCCGCCCCCATCCCTGATTGGTCTGCGCAGCCTTATCAGGCATCTCTGAGCCCTCACTCATCGCTTGACATAGTTTCGCTATGGAAGTTGTTTGGTGTTCTCTTGTTGATTCTACAGGTTCTGACACGGCTCGTACGACTACCCCCTTTGGCTCCCGACCTCGGCTCTCCTCGGACTACATATTCTCTGGCATCCCATGATCACGGCTTGGACTTCGACCGTCCTCATCTCTCCGCTCCCTGACCTCGGCAAGGCAACCACTATTCTACTCCTACACCCGGTACTACCTACATACATCTGGCCTGGCAACGCTTAACACCACACTCCGGACACGCTCCCTTTGATGCGGGTGCATGTATTCCTTCTTCCCTCTTCAGCACAGGGGACGGGTCTGGTCTGCGGGCAGCACCGGTGTAACACTTCCTTGCTCCTGATTTGGACTATCGTATTCACCAGGGGGAGGAGCTGGGTGTGCCCTTACGGAGCAAACAGGATGTGAAGCGCCAGATTGCAAGTGTACTCTAACAGCACTGACGTGTATACAGAGCTGCTTCCTTCTATTCGCTATGGCAGAAATTCGTAAAGTCTACGAGCTGAACAGAGGAGTAACACTCTTACTAGAAGAGGTAACTCTCTCTTACTAGTAGTTTGCCCGCTGTGTGACTATCCTGGTGGACAGCTCCTGGAGATGGGGAGTTTCCCGGTTTGCCGAGTACCTTACCTAAGGCTTAGGCCAGAGGAGAAATTACTGCCCAATCCCGACATGAGCACCGAGGAGCTGCAGACCATATACACCATGGTGGCCAAGCTGTCGCTACTGGCTCAAGGATCTGCCGGAGATGCCCCTCGGCACTACCTATCCATAGTATATGGACTGTTCTACCCTGACCTGCAAGTGGTGACCAACTATCCAGAAGCCGAGCTGAGTATGGAGCTACACTACGTGCGCCATTTGGGGCGGAAAGAAGGCTCCCTTCTGGGCCTACAGCCTGGGTAATTGCCTTCCTGAATGTGCCCAATGCCTCCTCGCCGCCAGAGCTGTCCCTTACCGTGTCCGGTGTGACATCTACGTCGAGTAGCCAACCGTCTGAGCCCCATGGAGAGGCGCTACCCACATACTGCGATGTGCGTTCTGCTGCTGCTCCGTAAAGCTGCTCCAAGAGGGAGGTGATCACCGTCGGTGAGTCGGAGGACAAGGCCGATGACATCTGTGAGGTAACTGCCAAGACTTCCTATGTACCCGAGTATGCTGCGGAGCTGCAGGTTCCAGTAGTCGTCGCTGGAGACCCCCGACAGATCCACTACGCTGATCCACGCTGGGACCAAGCGCAGAAGGCTGCGGATCTTTACCTACGCCACCAACAGGAGATGCGCGATTCCTGTGCTAGAGCTGCCGCCTACTTTATCGCTGCGGAGCGCCACTATGATGTGCTGGGGCTGCTGGATCAATTTTCTGGTGAAGTGCCAGCCAGCCCTACCCCAGATGTCCGTGATGTAACCACGATGACCACTCCACCACCGGGAGAAGAGAAGGCCGCCAAGTCGTCCGGCCAGACGGGCTTACCTGATACCGCTGCCGTTGCAGAGTACGGAAGAAAGAACGAGACTCTCTCAATGCCACCGCCTTGGCTGAAGCCCGATTCATTAAGGCTAAAGGCTGTGGTCAACTGAATCTAGCCGGGACTGTGCTATCGCTCTTCCTGGAGAGACTCCCAAGAGTTTCCACTCCAGAGAGTTTAGTGTGTCCACTTTGCCCCATCCTGCCCCAGTCACTGTCACACCTACACCTTCTGTCCCGCCATCCACCACCACCAGTCATAGAGTAAGACCCCTGACTCACAGGCCCTTATCCCCGGTGAGTCCTGTGGCCCCAAAGCAGTACTGTCAATCATGATGATATGCATGTTGTATCTGTTAAGTCTGTACCATGGGGGTACCGTGTGGAACAGGAGGAGAAGTCCTCATCAGAACCTGTACCGAAGGGCTCAGCTAGAAGTAGTATGTCAGGGTCAGTGGCTGACAGTGAATATAAATTGTGTTATCTAATAGTGCTTAAATCTACTTAGTTACAAGTGGAAAAAATATATGAGGGTACAGAAAAATGTGTATATACCCAAATCAATCGTGCTCAAATAAGTGCCTAATTTTAAATCAACTCAAATAGTGATTTTGTGCATATAATTGAATGAAATACAGACTTAATCCGATGCAGCTCAACCTTTGATGAAGATTGCTTTCTCAATCCCCAGGTTTCTTAGATGTCCAGAGAGATCAGGGAGCGCAAAGTCATGTAAATAGAAAAACATATACAAATGGTGCAATATGTCTTGAGCCTTGGTTTTGTTATGAATTTTCAATATCCCAATGAAATTTATACTCACAGTTTGCTCTGTGTTACAATGTATATAAAGGTTTCTTTACACTCCAATCTCTATGGGGTTTTCTCATGTGAGGAATCACTTATGGTAAAGGTCCTCACTGCATATACCAGATGGAGAAAGAAGGAACAAACATAGTGCAAAATTGCAAGACACTTTTTATCTGCAGAAAAAGTTAAAATCGCACTCACATGGTTTCAGAATTACATGCACAGATAGATCAAAAATGATCAAACAGTAGCCGCAGAGGTTTCAGAGCGGTCTCTCTACTCGATGCTCCCGGTACACTGTGGCGTCCACGTCTTTTGGCTCCCGCATTTCCTGGGTTCGATCCCCGGATGTAGACCCTGGAGGCTGCTCGAAGTGAACAGATGCTGCTGTATAGAGCTTCTCCTTCGGTCACTGCTGGGCACTGGATACGGATTACAGGATACACTCTACGCGTTTCTCCTCCTTGGAGGTTTCTTCAGGAGTGTTTGAACTAAGGATGTTTGAGTGATTAAGTACCTCACCTACATTAACTATTGGTGGAATTATAAACCAATCACAAAGGACTGATTAGCATAGTAGCGCATATTATAAACACCATAATGAGTGTCTTAATACAATTTAAACCTACAACCAAAACATGCCTGTAGTCTAAAAATTACATTGATTAGAACTAAATTACTAAAAAATATGTTTAATAAAAATGCACCAAATATATATATATATATATATAAGGGAAAAGGGGAAAACACGGGCGCAAATTGTTAACTAAACAATTAAAATATGAGCATTGATAGACTGGGGGTGGAGGCTTTTGATCACTTCTATAGCATCCCCTATCCCAATTTCAAGTTTTTAGCATATTTCCCTCCTGAATATATTCATACTCCTTGGATATTACCCCCGGCGCTTCAGTTGAAATCTCGGCTGAGTGACGTCATCGCTGCAGTCTCGCGGCACCAGAGGAGGAACCAGGGAGCTCAGGAAGGCAGCTGCAGACGGAGGAAGTTACCACGAAGGATTTTGGCATCCCACGAGGGGAGGAAGCAGACCACAACTCCAGGCAGCAGGAAGGAGAGAATTTTATATCCTATATGCCTAAAAACTTTTGCTACTTTGTAAGTAGCGATCTACTTTCGCGCAGTAACAAATACAAATACAAAAACGTACTTCACCATATTTTGTCTCTTTTCCACTCTTTATTTCAGAGAACTCAATCAAAGATTCTAAGATTATCCCCAGTCTATCAATGCTCATATTTTAATTGTTTAATTAACAATTTGCGCCTCTGTTTTCCCCTTTTCCCTCATATATATTGCTATTGTGTATAGTGTAACAATTAGGCAGCAATTTTGACTATATTTTATTGTTTGATGTTTTAATTTGCACACTTAGTATTTTTATAGTATATATATATATATATATATATATATATATATATATAAATATAAAATATATATATATATAAAAATATATAAAAAAGAGAAGTTGGTGGAGGTCTGTGAAGATTATTTTGGATTACACCTCGCTGGTTGCTGTCTCTTTACTGGTCTTTGGGCTGGTTCGTATGATTTGTGGATTCCTATGGGACTAGCAACTGCCTTTTGCTTTACATTAGAGTGCTGACTGCTTTATTTATGTTATATATATATATATATATATATATATATATATATATAAAAATATATAAAAAAGAGAAGTTGGTGGAGGTCTGTGAAAATTAGAAAACAGAAGTTAGAGACTGAACAGTGCCATAAATTAAATAAACACACTCCTACAGTATCTAAGTCAACATTTAGACCTGTGGGTGACAAGGTTTTTAATTCATAAATCCAAAAGGATTCTCTTTTGATTAAAGCTATATCTCTGTCATCCCCTCTCCAATGTGACATGACCTGTTCTATACCGATGTATCTAAGTGGGATTAGCATTCTGAACAGTCATAAAATGTTTCGATACACTGTGATTCATTTCCTTTTTATATTCCCAATATGCTCTAAAATTTGAATCCTAAGAGGTCGGATGGTTTTGCCTATGTATTGTAAGCCACATGGGCATATGAGGAGGTAAACTATATATTTCGATTTACAGTTAATATGTTTTTTGATAGTATAGTTTTTGCCTGTCGCATTTGATGTGAATGTATCATATGAAATGCCCTGTTGACAAGCTAAACAATTTTTGTAATCAAAAAAACCTTTTGGGAGATCTAACCATCCTTGTATTCTAACCTCATTACTTTTCTTTAAGGTACTAGGAGCTAGTTTGTTTTTTATTTGGGGGGCCTTACGATAGAGAACTTTTCTGGGAGGTGGTTAGCCAAAATTGGGTTGTTTTTCAATATATTCCAATGTTTGTTTAAGATATTTTTAGTACCCCCCGCTGCTTTGTTAAATTGTGTCAGAAAAGGTAGGTCAAAAGCTGATATTATTTTTCTTTATACTAGGGGCCAGGATGGAATCTCTCGTAGTTGAAATTTTTTATCTAGGGATTCTTTTACACTCATAGCATTATAGTTTCTTTCCATAAATTTCTGTGTCAAAACCCCTGATTGTTCTAGGAATATTTTATTTTCTGTACAGTTACGTTTGATTCTCCTATATTGACCCATACGAATATTTTTGACCCAATTTTTATGATGACAACTTGATGGAAGTATAAAATTATTAGCATCTACTTCTTTGAAATAATTCTTCGTTTTTATCTCATCTCCCTCAATATAAATTGTTATATATAAGAAGTTGACAGAGGAATTGCTGATGACAGAGGTGAATTTCAGATTGTATATGAGGAAAAGATCAAGGTTCTCTATGGGCCCTTTCCAAATAAAGAAAATATTGTATATATAACGGCGCCAGGAGATCAGGTTCACGTCAAGTCCTGCCCATGACCAAATATGGTCATTCTCCCATACACTCATGAAGCGATTGGCGCGTTTTTGATCAAATGTATGACATTTATTTTGAATAGGAATTTCTTCTGGTTTAATGGAGATTTTTTTCTCCAACTGTGCGGAACGGCGTTGGGGACCAGGTTCGCGCCAAGTTACGCCAATTCCATTAGCGGGAGCCAAAAGACGTGAACACCACAGTGTGCCGGGAGCATCGAGTAGAGAGACCGCTCTGAAACCTCTGCGGCTACTGTTTGATCATTTTTGATCTATCTGCGCATATAATTCAGAAACCATGTGAGTGCGATTTTAACTTTTTCTGCAGATAAAAAGTGTCTTGCAATTTTGCACTATGTTTGTTCCTTCTTTCTCCATCTGGTATATGCGGTGAGGACCTTTACCATAAGTGATTCCCACATGAGAAAAGCCTATAGAGATTGGAGTGTAAAGAAACCTTTATATACATCGTAACACAGAGCAATCTGTGAGTATAAATTTCATTGGGATATTGAAAATTCATTACAAAACCAAGGATCAATACATATTGCACCATTTGTATATGTTTTTCTATTTACATGACTTTGCGCTCCCTGATCTCTCTCTAAGGTCAGTGGCTGCCTTATCTTCAGTTAGGGAAGCAACCGTACAACCACCATTATGGGAAGTGGCTACCTGGCACAGCCACTGATAAAAGTTTAATGAAGTTCAGCCGAGCAGAGAGAGTGCTAGTACACAGGTTCCGTAAGATGGGATATGAGTACCCGTATCTGCCAGAGAACCTTATGTGGAGTGCTGAGGAGCACCGGATGGAGTGAGTAGAGGAGGCTACTGTAGCACACTTAGCCAATACTGCTAGAGACTCCAGGTACCGTGACTTTGATTGGGCAAAACACCTACTCAAGTTATGGGTAGTGAGCCGCAACATACATCTAGACAGAGTAGAGTACATCTCTGAGTCTGGAAAAAGGAGCTGTTACTCTGCTAAAGTACCTGATGGCCAGGGCGATATGGTAAATAAGCCTTATCCGGCCAACTACTACTGAGGTAGCTCTACTCCCTTGTCCAGTATATCCAGGTTCCAGATAGGGAGGGATCTAGTTAAGGTACTGTGCATTGCAATGTATATGCAGATGGTAATGCCTCTTGTATGTTATGTTAATTACAGGTTGTTGTACAGTATGGGATGTTACGCATACTGTAGTCCAAGCGTGGTCGTTGGAATTTTTCACCAGGGGGAGGATGTAGCCTAGCCTCCAGCCGTTACTTCTTTTCATGGGTCCTACCAGTGTAAGACCTGTTAGGTGCAGGCAGTGGATGGTATAATTCCTTCTTAAAGGCTATGTGTGCTTTTGCAACCTTGGATTCACTAGATGTATCCAAGGGCGGGCCTTAGCAACAGCCAGAGACTGTCAGCCTGAGGGGTGGGTACTGATTGGACCACACACTGAATGTGAGGGCCTATCAGTATCAAAATCTGGTTTGTTATGAGTCAGAGTTACAGTCACATCCCAGGCTATGAATACTGGCACTTTACTAAAGTGGAGGTCTCTCTCTTTTTCCTCCCACTGTGGAGTGAGCACCATCTACCCTCCATCTCAGTACGGGATGTGAGGAGGAGTCCAGAAGGCCTGGTCTGGGCCTCAAGCCTTAACCAGAGTGCCTCCAATAGGGGAAGCTGGGAGCAGAATGCACCTGTTTTGTACATCTTCTCTGATTGCAATAAATACCATGGAACCATCACCAGTGTGTTTCAGTGTCTTGCTGCTGAAAGAAAGGTGTCAGTATGGGCCATTCTGCTGCTATCCACAGGATCCATGCTGACTGGAGGCTCTGTACCAAAGAACTAAGGTAACCTGTAAACTTGTCCTGTTCTCCCCACAACACCGCGGAGCACTCAGCCCTTCTGTTGCCAAACAGGTAAAGCACATCACCTAAATAGAGTAGCAGAGAAACAGATGACCCCAATCTCACTTAGTGGGGGGGTACAAGGACTACATATATATGTGATTTTATTCAGATATATTTTTGTATATACATATATTTTTTTATTATCGTCATTTTCAGTGAAACTTGACTTACAGTTCCATAGTAAATTAGTTCTAGGTCTGTATTTACATATGTACAGTTAGATTATCATACAAACCATTCTTTTTAGAATGTTTTAAATTGTGACATGGTTGGTTTTTTCTTTTAAGTAATTTGTTTTGTCATTACATATTTAATAAAGGTTTGTTATTTTCTTAAGTAAGTTTCCTAATGTACGTGCACACAGTGGACTTTGTCCTGGTGCGCGTGCGTCTCGGCGTGTCATGCTGTTCTCCTGCTCTGTGCTCCATGCGTTCTGTGTTTGGTTGTTTATTTTTGGGGCAGTCATTGCGCAAGCGCGTTCTCCCCAGGGGTGCACCAATCCCTTTGTCCACACAGAGCATGGGGGCGGAACTTACACTGGGGAGCCGGGATGCGTGCGCATCACCATGACGTCTACTACGTTTGGTTTATGCGTAGGTGCGCACGCGCCGTGGTCGCTCCCCCGCTCATTGGGCACCTTCACTGATTCTATAGCAGGCTTGGCCACAGTTTGGTATCGTGCAAGCGCGAACCACTTATGCTTTTTAGCCTGGTATTGCTATGGATTAGGTGTTTGGGGCGGGGCTTGCGCGGGTGCACGAACGCATCATTAGGATACACCATATGTCAATCTGCACTTATCAGGGTGGAATCCAGCTATGGATTTTAATTGGTGAGTTACTTTATCTTTGTTCTATAAATATGTTAATGATGATGAGATGTGTGTACCTTGACAAAACGCTCTTTGAAGCGTGAAACGTTGGTTAGGGCAACTCCTTGCTACTTTTTTCTACAATGACCAATAAATTACTATTTTCTTATGGATAACGTACTTTCCTCTTTATTTTTTGGATACTTTTTGTTGTGCTCTGTCACTTCTTCCTGTTTCTTGTATTCTGCATCATCATGACGGAGGCACAGTAAGAACCTTTGGAATCTGGATATACATGGACGCTGGAGCATACCAGTGAGTTTTTGCTTGCTACATGTTTCCTGTTGTGAACGTAAAAACATTAGGTACAATCTAGGGTGAATCAATTGTTATGGTCTCTGGACAAATTGTGTATTATATTCTCACTTATGATCTGTGGACTACCATCCATTACTTTACGCCCAGTATCTGTCTTAATCAAAGTTATATTATCAAGGGATCGCCTCTATATTTGGTCTTTATCATTACGCATCTATAGTTACTAGTCAACAAAGTGTAAGCATTTTACACAGATACTTATTTAAGGAAAATCAGGGCGGCTTGATGGTGCTTCTATCGGTGTCACTGCACCGAACCCTGCAGTTACAGAGGCCCCGCACTAGCCCCCCAGACAATTACACTTACATCTCACCTTCTCCTGCGCGATCTCTTGCAGTCATTACCCCTTCTCATGGCGCGGCGATGTCAAATGGCATCATGTCGCCATGACAATGGGACGCCACATGATGTGACTTCACGTGGCGTTCCGTTGTCATGGCAACGCAACGCCATATGACATCGTGGCAACATGAGGAGTGTTACAAACTGCAAGAGATGGCGCAGGAGAAGTTAAGAGGCCCCAAACCAGTGCTCTGCACCGAGCCCTGCAATTTTCTCAGCCAGCTCTGATGCATCGTGTTTTTTCTACTTTCTGGTAAATGTTCCTGCAATGCATGCAAATCACAGCAAGATCAATAGGTCTTCATTTCAATATATATATATATATATATTTTTTTTAAATGTCCCTGATTGCTGCTGTCACATTTTGGCTGGTGAGGAGTAGGGATTATTAGGAAATGCACCTCTCATTGCCTTGCGCCCATAGCGGGAAAACGTGGATACTGCAGCCACCTTGAAATCACTGGAGCCGAGTCTGTGACGTCAGTTGAGTGACAGTGGCAGTGGCAGTGCCTGCAGAAGCCTAGGCGCGCATGAGATCTCTCCTTGCCGGGCGAGCTGCAACACGCAAGCCCTCTCTGCAAGGACAAGATCTGCCTTCCCTGCTTACCCATTACAACCATCTGCTCTTGGCACACGGCATCCATCCTCCAGGACAGCTGCACTGATTTTAGTAGGTAAGACACAACTTTCTTTACTGTTAATGCTCTGCAAACCCCTTGTTGCTGGGTCTGCCTTCTGTGCTCCATGCAGAATCAGGACCATATCTGGTCAAAATATTCAGTTGTCACCAAAGGTGGACTCAGCGCAGCTTCCCTCTATAAATAGCATACAGGGATGCAGAGTGGATCAGGAGCCTGTTGGAAGCTGTTAGGGTCTTTGCTGAAGGGAGGCTGATGGAATAAGACTTTCTTTCTGTTAATGAATTGTTGTCCATAACCCACTCTCTCATTGGATTTTTTTGTTTTGTCTCAGAGGAGCATGCTCATGTGCCCCTTAAATCATTCATTTCTCCTGCATAGTCGGTATCGCTCATTGAGAGCGAGGGGCTCTCTGGTTGTAACCACTGTCTGCCTATTTAGAGTCACATACTTTCGGAGAGATAATGTCAAGTAATCGCTAATTTTAAACCGATCAAGTCACACCCCGATTGTTCATATGCAGAACGCAAGCAATTGTTTATTGTGAATGAGTTTCAGACTGAAGTACAGTAAACTCATTCATTGTCCATATGTAACCACTGAACATCTTGATTGATTCTAGCCTTTGGCAGGCATGCTCAGATATTGCTCTAAGAATCAAACACGTCTTATTGGGACTGATCATGAGTATCAAACATTTGACTTATTGCCCAAAAAAAAAAAAAAGTTTAATTCAGAAATAATAGTTGGGGGGGGGGGGGGGGGGGTGGGAGAGAAGGGGGAAATCTGACTCCTTGGTCAATTATATTGTAAACTCTTGGGGGCAGGGACTATTTTCCCTAATGTCTACTGGTATATATGAAGCGCTTATTTCTATTATGTCACATTTATTACTGCTGTAAAGTGCTATTTATATGGATGGCGCTATACAAATACATATATATCAGTACAGAAACCTCCAGTGGGAGCGAGTCTCACTCTTAATAGCAAGGTAATTGTACACTTAACCCTGTAAAAGTAAATAAACGTGAGTTGTTGAGAAAATCATTGTTTGGGATTTAATCAAGAAATAACATACAAGTCGTTGAGTGACCTATTGCCAACAGTACCAGCCCTATAAGCTTCCATTCAGTCTCAGCTAGCACTAACATTATTCCATACCACTGTTATTTCAAGAGTACTGAAATAAATGTGGGTATTTTAACATTGTCAGATGTGTCATACAATCTTGACATTCTATAAACTTCCTGGAGTTGGGAATGTGTTTCATATCAAAATACAGTGCTGTTGTAGTTAATAAAAAGTTATATTTGTTGTACTCGACATGTTATTTACAGTGTATTGTAATTTTTGGAGTGTACAGTAAAATATTCCAAGTGTTTCAAAGCATTGATTGAAGTGGTGTTTATATAGTTGTCTGTACACCAAACATCTTTCTTGCTGAGCTCGTGTGTGATGACTCAATGCTTCCTTGGAATCTTTGAAGAGAATGAAAGATAATATGATTATAATGGACATTGTTCTCTATATCTATTTGAAATAAGTGCTGCCATTAGAAGGGCATACATCAATGTGTTTAAAAACACAGTCTCACTTTGGACAGTTAGGAACTAATGGCATTTGTTGGATTTTATTAAGTCATTCTTGGTGATTGATGCTTAAAAAACCCAAAGCAAACCTTTTAAATAACAACATCCAAAGATAAGTCAGTTTGGTCTATGCAAGATATTATTAAAGGTGCAATCCCTCTTAGGACCAAAGTGTACTGATAACGTGTGAGCTGTTTAATCAGAGGAGGAACAATTTGTTTTTATGCAAGCAAGGCAAAACAATCCTGTCATTTTTAACCGTATTTGTGAATCTTTTGTATGTTCTTTCTCTCCCCCCTTTCTTTGTGCCCATCTCACATTTTTCCTCTCTCTCTACCCCCATTCTCTCTCCCCCGCCCCATCCTCTTTCTCTCCATTCTTTCTCTCACTCCCCCTAATCTCTGTCACCCCCCTAGTATCTCTCACGACCCCTCCCCCCAAGTCTCTCCCACGCCCCTCCCCCCTAAGTCTCTCTCAGTCCCCATCCCCAAGTTTCCCAATGCTCCTAGTCTCTCACTCCCCTCCCCCTGCATGTCTCTCTCAGATACAATAGATTTGTTCCAAAAAAAGTTGGACATCATTTTAGATAGGAAAGGTATACAGGGATATACCAAATAAGTATACATGGGAAAAATGTTGATCCAGGGATTAATCCGATTGCCAATTCTTGGAGTCAGGAAGGAATTTATTTTTCCCCTTAATGGGGTTTTTTGTTTGCCTTCCTCTGGATCAATAAGTAAGTATAGATAAAGGATAAAGTATCTGTTGTCTAATTTTAGCATACAAGAAATCCAAGGTTTGGAAGCGGTGCACAGCTGCAAAAACGGGGCCAGCACCAATGCTGATGAGGTTAAAAATTGTTTATTGAGCAACATAGTAACGGGGAAAGAGACACACTCTGACGCGTTTCAGGCAAACGCCTTAGGACGTTTGTCTGAAACGCGTCAGAGTGTGTCTCTTTTCCCGTTACTATGTTGCTCAATAAATAATTTTTAACCTCATCAGCATTGGTGCTGGCCCCGTTTTTGCAGCTGTGCACCGCTTCCAAACCTTGGATTTCTTCTCTGCTACGATTAACCAGCGTGATGCACGCAAAGATAAGGAGCCGCTGTCTGAGTATTGTATCTCCCCCCTACAATAGGAGGAGTTGTTGACCAGTAACAGTGCTGATTATGGAGATATTGTGTCCGGTGGAGTACTGCATTTTATTGTGATTTATTCATATCAGTTACTGTCTCCACCCTTTGGACTATCAAAGCTATTTGTGTTTCCACTATTCACACAGCACTGGGTCCATTACTTCACACAGCATTATTTGGCTTCTTTTACACATTATCAGTGTGTGCAACTTTAATGTTTATCTTGATTATATGTCTCCATCATACTGAGCATTGCTCTTGGAACTTTGTGTCGAAACTATTCATCTAATTTTAGCATACGTTGAACTTGATGGCCGTACGTCTTTTTCAACCTCATCTGCTATGTAACTATGTAAGTTGGGGGGGAGCGAGAAAGACTCGGGGTGGGGGAGTGAGAAAGACTTGGAGGAAGGGAGAGAGACTTTGGGCTGAGTTAATGTGTAAATCGCCAGTTTATTCTTGCATCCCAAATGCATAACCTTACATTTATCTGTATTAAACCTCATCTGCCATCACCTGCCCACGTTTCCAGTCTCTCCAAGTCCTTCTGGAGAGAAGTTACATCCTGCTCTGATTCTACTACCTTACACAATTTAATATCATCAGCAAAGATGGAGACTTTGCTCTCGATGCCATCCTCAAGGTCATTAATAAACAAGTTAAAAAGCAGGGGTCCCAGTACCGATCCCTGAGGGACTCTACTCACGACTTTAGCCCAACCTGAAAAAGTTCCATTTATGACAACCCTCTGTTGTCTATCCTTCAACCAGTTTTCAATTCAGGTGCATACATTATTACTGAGTCCAATTTGCTGTATTTTGTACACCAACCTCTTGTGTGGAATCGTATCAAAAGCTTTTGCAAAATCTAAGTAGACCACATCAACCGCATTACCCTGGTCTAAATTCCTACTTACCTCCTCAAAGAAACACATAAGGTTAGTTTGGCATGATCTATCCTTCATAAATCCATGCTGACTATTACTAATGATTTTGTTTTCCATTAGGTATTCTTGAATATTATCCCGTATTGAACCTTCAAGTAGTTTCCCCACTATTGAAGTCAGTCTTACATGTCTGTAATTCCCTAGTTGTGATCTAGCTCCCTTTTCTACATATAGTCACCACATCTGCTTTACGCCAATCTTGTGGAACTGAGCCTGTGGAAATGGAGTCCTTGAATATTAAATATAATGTTTTGGCTATTACTGAACTTAACTCCTTGAGACCTCTTGGATGTATACCATCGGGGCCAGGTGCCTTATTTACTTTCATTTTTCAGGCCGCTTATGAACTGCTTCCTCAGTTAACCAATTGTTCATTAATATGGTTGTTGTGGCTTCCTCCTGCGGCACTACTATTGAAATTGATTCTTCCCTGGTAAACACAGAGCCAAAGAATTTGTTTAATACCTCTGCTTTTTCCTAATCTCCAATTCTCTGCCTACCCATCTCACACTGAAAGGGTCCTATATTTTCTTTTTTCGTTTTTTTGTTATTAAGGTACTTAAAGAACTTTTTAGGGTTGATCTTACTTTCTATTGCAATCCTTTTTTCATTATCCATTTTTGCTAATTTGATTGCCCTTTTGCAATTTTTGTTAGATTGCTTATAATTCTGATATGATGCCACCGTCCCTTCTGACTTAAACAATCTAAACGCCTTCCTCTTCTTGTCCATTTCCTCCCCTACCTGTTTATTTAGCCACATTCGTTTTGACTTATTTCTTTTATACTTATTTCTTTTATACTTATTTCTTTTATACTTATTTCTTTTATACTTATTACCCAAGGGTAAACACTGATAAATGTGATTTTCTAACAATGTTTTAAAGACTGCCATTTATCTTCTTCATTTTTCCCCGCAAAAACATAATTCCAGTGTATTACTTGTAGATTAGACCTCAGTTTATTAAAATCTGCCTTTCTAAAGTTTAAGGTCTTTGTTGAACCCAAGTAATCTGTTTTTTGATCATTTATTTCAAATGAGACCATGTTATGATCACTGTTACCCACATGTTTCAGGACTTGAATATTTGTTATTACTTCTTCATTGTTTGATATTATCAAATCCAGTACTGCCCCTCTCCTGGTTGGTTCCTCAATAATTTGGGTCATATAATTGTCTTTAAGCATCTCCAAAAACCTGTTTCCTTTGTTGTAATGCTAATCTCATTGCCCCAGTCTATGTCTGGTAATTAAAATCACCAGCACTCATTTTCATATATCTCCCCCAGCACCCCTCATCCTCATATCTCCCCCTGCATCCCTCATCATCAACCTTTGCGAGACTCACCCTCTATCTCACACCCAACCACACACATCCCACCACCCTGCACCTCACCCCCCCTGCACCTCACCTCACCCTCTATCTCACATCCAACCACACACATCCCACCCCCTGCACCTCACCTCACTCTCCCCCCTGCATCTCACATCACATCCCTGCACATCACATCACCCCCCTGCACCTCCCCCCTGCACCTCAATTCATTCTCCCATTGCACCTCACATCACCCCACTACACCTCCCCCTGCACCTCACCTCCCCCCTGCAACTCACTTCACTCACTCCCCTGCACCTCACCTCCCCCTGCACCTCACATCACTCCCCTACACCTCACCTCCCCTCCCCCTTGCACCTAACCTCCCCCCAACCCCTGCACCCCACCTCCCCCCCTGCACCTCACCTCTCCCCCACCCCCTGCTCCTCACCTCCACCCCCTTGCAACTCACCGCCCCCCCTGCACCTTACCTCCCCCCATGCACCTCACATCACTCCCCTTCTCCTCACCTCCCCCACCCCTTGCACCTCATCTCCCCCCCTGCACCTCACCTCCCCTCCATGCACCTCACATCACTCCCCTGCACCTTACCCCCCCCCCCCCCCTTGCACCTCACCTCCCCCCAACGGCACCTCCGGAGCAGGCAGGACTAGCACACTCGTGCAGTCCTGAGAGCAGGCTCGAGGAGGAGGGGGAGAGCGGGCTCGCAGCTCTCAAGCGGGAGAGGAGGGGGCTCGCGGCTCCCGGGTGGGAGAGGAGGGGGATCGCGGCTCCCGGGCGGGAGAGGAGGGGACTCGTGGCCAGGAGAGGAGTGGGTGCTCGTGGCTCACGGCCGGGAGAGGAGGGGGGGATAGCGGCTCGCGGGCAGGAGAGGAGGCTCGGGAGGGAGGAGGATGGAGAAAGCTGCCGCGGGCCGCACATAGAGTGCAGGTGGTCCGCATGCGGCCCGCGGGCCGCATGTTGTGCAGGCCTGCTGTATACCTTTCCTTTCTAAAAAGTTGGCCAAATTGTTTTTGGAAGATATCTATTGTGTCTGCCATCACAGTCCCATGGGTAATGAATTTCACATTTTAACTGCCCTTGGGACGAATTGTTCTTTTTGAAATCTCCTTGTATTGTTCCCAAATATATTTGTATATACAGGCATACCCCGCTTTAACATACGCAATGGGACTGGAGCATGTATGTAAAGTGAAAATGTACTTAAAGTGAAGCACTACCTTTTTTCCACTTTACAATGCATGTACTGTACTGCAACCATCATATATGTGCATAACTGATGTAAATAATGCATTTGTAACCAAAATAAATACAGTAGGCTTTATTCAAATAAAATGAATGGGAGCAAGCAAGGAGGTGAGAGGCGCGCACGCGGGTCAGTACTGTATAGCAGCTCTCTCCTCTGTCTCTCCTTCTCACAGTCTCTCTCTTCTTCTCTCTGTCAGTCATGCACTCTCTCTCACTCAGTCACACACACACTCAGACACACACACACACACACACACACACACACACACACACTCAGACACAGTCACTCAGACACGCACACAGTCACTCAGTCACACACTATCACTTAGTCACACACTGTCACTCAAATAGATAAAGGGAAAGGGCAGTGGGAACAGCGCTAATGCTTAAAATACAAAAATTAGTGTATATTAACAACTAATAATATATAAACTCCTAAAATATTAGGCAAAGGCTGCCAGGAACAATGGGTGACACAAACCAAAAAATGACAATAAATAAAGATAAACCGGAGCCAAAAAGAAAGAAAATCTGACCAAATATAGTCCAATTCAAAGGGTTGGGATGAGTTCCATGGAAGTGTCCTCTATGCAATCTCAGACAAACAAACATTTAAGACCACAACATAAAAGAGAAGAAAAGAGAAAAAAGATCATAGCGCAACAAAATACAAACAACCAATCACTGATATAGTATACAAATGTGGACTTTTATTACTGGCAAGGACTATTTGGCGTTCATCTCCTGTTCAATTGCTTCCCCATCCCCAGCAGCTTCGGCTGTTTCATTGCCTGGCACCTGCGAGCTTCCTTCCCCTGTCTCGGCTCTCAGCGGTGACGTCACGTGGTCTCGCGAGACCTGAGGTCCGCGTGACTGTCCCAGGGAGGCCTCGGCGGTTAGAGCTCTGGTGATCCTCCATTTATGAGCCTATACGTCTGCAGACGAGTGAGGCAGCTGGCGGTGTGATACTACAGGAGAGGAGC
The DNA here is from genome assembly GCF_040206685.1 of Ascaphus truei. Lineage (NCBI taxonomy): Eukaryota > Metazoa > Chordata > Amphibia > Anura > Ascaphidae > Ascaphus > Ascaphus truei. Next base: position 255,113,826 of record NC_134483.1, read on the forward strand.
TTCCATGCGGTGCAGCAGCACACGGACGGTGTGGTGAATCCTCCTTTCCTACCCAGGCCACGGAGGGCTGTGTGATTGATATACAGGCTTTATTATTCAGCAGTGCTGTAAGTAGGGTTTCAGTTTTAGCCCCACTGGACGCCATCACTTTAATAGTGTGTTCCCTGCCCAACAAGCAATTGTTTGTTGTTTTTATATGTGTATTTTTAATTCTATATTAAATTACTGTCTATATTTGTATACTATATCAGTGATTGGTTGTTTGTATTTTGTTGCGCTATGATCTTTTTTCTCTTTTCTTCTCTTTTATGTTGTGGTCTTAAATGTTTGTTTGTCTGAGATTGCATAGAGGAAACTTCCATGGAACTCCCAACCCTTTGAATTGGACTATATTTGGTCAGATTTTCTTTATTTTTGGCGCCGGTTTATCTTTATTTATACACTGTCACTCAGTCACACAGTGTCACTCAGTCACACAGTGTCACTCAGTCACACACACACACACACACACACACACACACACACACACACACACACACACACACACACACACACACACACACACACACACACACACACAGTCACTCAGACACACACACAGTCACACACACACACTGTCACTCAGTCACACACACACTGTCACTCAGTCACACACTGTCACTCAGTCACACTGTGTCACACACACACAGTCATAGTCACTCAGACACACACACAGTCACTCAGACACACACACAGTCACTCAGACACACACACACACAGTCACTCAGACACACACACAGTCACTCAGACACACACACACACACACACACACACACACACACTGTCACACACTGTCACTCGGACACACACACACACACACACACTCAGTCACACACACACACACACAGACACACTCAGTCACACACACACAGTCACACACACACACACTCAGTCACGCACGCACACGCACACACACACACACACACACTCACGCAGTCACACACACACACACACTCACTCAGTCTCACACACACACACACACACACACACACACACACACACACACACACACACTAACACACACACACACAGTCACACACACACACTCAGTCACACACACACACACTCAGTCACACACACAAGCAAAGATTGCAGCAGAAGATCTCCCCCCCCCCTCACCGTTGCTCCGTAGCTCCGTAGTTCACATGCAAAGGCAAGAGCGAGCTCTGAGGACGAAGGAGGGGGGAGGAGGAGGAGAGCGGAGGGAGCAGAGCCAGGGGCTGCAGTGAGTGTGGGCGGAATTACTTGTTTAGCTGCTGATTTATGGAGCGGGAGTGCAGGGGGAACAGAGAAAGATGGGAGGGCAGAGGGAACGGGGAGATCGGGCGCACCATAATAGGGACAAGCATGAAGGAGGTTTTGGGATTGTTGAGGTACGTACGCCTCCGCATGCGCATGCCGCCGCCGCATGCGCATGCCGCCCCCTGATGTCCGTACTCACGAAGCATGCGTACGTACACAGGGGTATGGTGCAACTAAAAATAAATGTACGTACTTGCGAGTGTACATAAAGCGGGTGTACGTAAAACGGGGTATGCCTGTAGTTATCATATCCCCTCTTAGACGCCTCTTTACTAATGCAAACAAATCTAATTTAGCTAGCCTCTCCTCATAAATCAGATTATCCATCCCCTTTATTATTTTGGTGGCTCTTCTCTGCCCTTTATCAAGTTCTATAATGTATTTTATATGGAGTGGTGCCCAAAACTGTACTCCATATTCAAGATGTTGTCTTACTAATGCTTTAAAAAGGGCATAATTATATTTACTTCCCTTCCATGCATTGCCCGTTTAATGCAAGATAAAATGTAGTTTGCCTTTGCAGCTGCTGCATGACTTTGGGCACTATTGCTAAACCTGCTGTCTACAAGCACTCCTAAATCCTTCTCCATCAGGGATTCTCTTCCTTTATCCCCATTTAATTTGTCAGTCACCTGTTTATTCTTGTTTCCCAAATGCATAACGTTACATTGATCTGTACTAAACTTCATCTGCCATTTACCTGCCCAAGTTTTCAGTCTATCGAAGTCATTCTGGAGAGACATTACATCCTGCTCTGATTCTACTACCTTACCCAATTTAGTGTCATCAGCAAAGATGGAGACTTTGCTCTCTTTGCCAACCTCAAGGTCATTAATAAATAAGTTGAAAAGCAGTGTCTCAGTACTGATCATTGAGGTATTCCACTCACAACTTTAGCCCAACCTGAAAAAGTTAAATTTACGACAACTCTCTGTTGTTTATCCTTCAACCAGTTTTCAATACAGATGCAAATATTTTTACAGAGTTCAATTTGCTTTATTTTGTACCCTAACCTCTTGTGTGTAACCGTATCATAAGCCTTTGCAAAATCTAAGTAGACCACATTAACTATGTAACCCTGGTCTAAATTTCTACTTACCTCCTCAAAGAAATAATACGGTTAGTTTGGCACGATCTATCCTTCATAAATCCATGCTGACTATTCCTAATAATTTTGTTTTCCATTAGGTATTCTTGAATATTATCCCGTATTGAACCTTCAAGTAGTTTCCCCACTATTGAAGTCAGGCTTACATGTCTGTAATTCCCTAGTTGTGATCTAGCTCCCTTTTCTACATATAGTCACCACATCTGCTTTATGCCAATCTTGTGGTACTGAGCCTATGGAAATGTAGTCATTGTATGTTGAATGTAATGTTTTGGCTATTACTGAACTTAGCTCCTTGAGAATACTTGGATGTTTGCCATCGGGGCCCAGTGCCTTATTTACTTAAATTTTTATCAAGCCACTAATGCACGTCTTCCTCAGTTAACCAATTGTTGGTTAATATAGAGGTTGTACCTTCCTTTCTGAGGCACTATTGTTGCAAATGATCCTTCCCTGGTAACTTCAGAGGCAAATAACTTGTTTAATACTTTACCTCTGCTTTTTCCTTATCTTCAATAATTTGCCTGCAAATGTCACACTGTTATTGAGGTACTTAAATAACTTTTTATTGATATTACTTTCTATTCCTTTTCTCATTTTCAATTTTTGCTAATTTGATTGCCATTTTGCAACTTGTTACATTCCTCATAATTCTGATATGCTGCCTCTGTCACTTCTGACTTTAAGAATCTAAATGCCTGCCTCTACTTATCCTCCTCTACCTGTTTATTTAGCCACATTGGTTTGGACTTATTTCTTTTTATTTTTATTACCCAAGGGTATACACTGATAAGTGTGCTGTTCTAATAATGTTTTATTAAAGACTGCCCATTTATCTTTCACATTTTCCCCTGCAAAACATCATGCCAATAACATCCCAATCCCAATAGATTGTTCCTCAGTTTATTAAAAGCTGCCTAACTAAAATTTAAAGTCTTTGTTGAACCCATGTAATATGTTTTTTTTTTTTTTATATAACTTAAATTTTTTATTGAGTTTTACAGATATATTGTACAACAGAGCGAGACATATAAAATGTAGTATGTCTACATGAGATATAAACTTATAATATATATTGGGTGAGTCCATCAGGCTTTTCGAGCCCTACTTGGCCGGACGGCATACTATCGTCTAATAGCTTAACTGAACAAGTTTTTGAGTTTCGCTAAAAATTTAAGATATATCGTTGAACATATACATGCACAAATAAACCAACAAACAAACAAACCAACACACACAAAAAAAAGGGGGGGGGGGGCTGGAAGGAGGTGGGGGGAAAAGGAGGGAGGTGGGGGGAGGTATGATAGACAGTGTCTGTGGTATTACTCCTCATTCTTCGCCTGGAACGTTCCAGGCGGCGGTCTAGTTTGATGTAGGCGGGTCCTCCTTAATGTCCCTGTGGTATCTCAGGGTTGCTATAGGGCTATGTCCTGTGTCTCTAGATTGGAGATAGTTACTCCCTCCCAAGGAGAACGCATCTGTTTCTATCATAGCCAAATTGATTATCTCTCAACCCCTGGGATATCCGTCTGGGCCAGCCAAGGCGTCCAGACTTTTAGATCATTGGTGCCAGTGTTGTTAACTAAACTCATTAACTTCTCCATCTGGCATATAAACCACATTCGATTCCGAATCTTTGGGATATTTGGGATGTCAGGGCGTTTCCATAATGCTGCGATCTCGCACCGCGTGGCTAGTGCAAAATGTGCAATTAGTTTATTACTTGCTTTGGTGAGGCCCGTTAATGGTCTGTTCAGAAGGAACAGCCATGGGTCCGGTGGTATTTCAAGGTCGAAAATCTTCTGGATCCAATTCCTAATTGACTCCCACAGTGGGGAGATCCGCGGGCAGGAACACAGCATATGTAACAGGTCTGCCGTTCCCCTGCACTGTCTCGGGCACAGCGGGGAGGAACCCGGCACGAACCTTGATAATTTCATTGGGGTGAGATACCATCTCATAAGGACTTTATATGCGTTCTCCTTAAGAGTGGAGCAGATGGAACTCTTTGCCGTGGCTAAGAATAATGCCTTCATTTCCTCATCCTCAAGGGTCTCTCCTAGATCTGTTTCCCATTGGGACCTGAAGGAGGGTGTTTGTTGCCCCTGTGCGGCAGAAGTGATCACTTCTCCATATAACTGTGAGATAAGTCCCTTAGTATCTGTTTCTGCCAGACAGAGCTTTTCGAAGGAAGTTAATGGGGGATATGGAGCAAATTTATTGTAGAACGCTCTAACCTGGAGATATCTAAAAAATTCTGAGTGGGGCATATCTTTTCCCAGTCTAATGTGATCGAATGTTTTGATCTTCCGATTATAAACCTCCAGGTCTTTAATACGTTTATAGCCTTTTTGTTTCCAAATTGAGATATTACTACCTAATAGGCTAGGAGCGAATAGAGGATTGTTCCATAAGGGGGTCATCATGGTATGTGTTGACGTGAGGTAATGTCGCAACTTATTTGCCTCCCAGACTGCCAATGAGTTGGTCATCGAGGAAAGCGGCGTGGCAGCGAATTTTCGCTCTGTTTTGGGCATCCAAATCAAGCTGCGAAGTTCCAATGGGGAGCAAGCAGCGCTTTCGAGCTACACCCAGCGTTTCGAATTTGGGTAGGATTGCCATTGAACAATTTGGCTTAATTGTGCCGCTTTGTAGTATGATAACAAACAGGACACCGCTAGCCCGCCCGCCAGAACAGGTCTTTTCATATTCAATTTATTTACTCTCGTTTTTTTCCCTCCCCATATAATGTTAGATATCTCAGATTGAAGTGAGAGTACATCCCTAAATCTGAGAGGTACAGGCAGCGTTTGGAAGAGGTAAAGGATACGGGGGAGTAAATGCATTTTAACGCTATGTATCCTACCTATCCAGGAGATTCTCTGGGAGGTCCATCTATGTAGATCAGATTTTAGAGTCCGAATCAGATTGGGATAATTTGCTTTATAAATGCTAGTAATATCTTTAGTGATGTGAACTCCCAGGTATTTGATACTCTTCTTTTGCCAATTAAATTTGAAATTCAGTTGAAGTAATTTCTCAGTATGTCTAGGGAGGTTGATGCTGAGAGCCTCAGATTTAGACTGGTTGATTTTGAACCCTGAGATCTTCGAGAATCTATCTAACAGGTCAAAAAGATTTGGCAGGGAGGTGAGGGGTTTTGTAACAATCAAGAGGATGTCATCTGCATATAGGGCCGCTTTGTGAGATTGTGTATAAGCGTTCAACCCTGAGATGTCTGGGTTGCCTCTGATTTGTGCCGCCAGTGGTTCAATACATCGGGCGAATAATAGGGCCGAAAGTGGGCAACCCTGTCTCGTGCCACTCTTTATTGGAAATGGCTGAGAGGGGTAGCCCTGATGTATGACCCTGGCGGTAGGGCCTGAGTAAAGCGCTAGAATCGCCTCACTCATCTGATCTCCAAAGCCGAATGCCGCAAGCGTCTCTTTCAGATAAGGCCAGTCTATCCTATCAAAAGCTTTTTCTGCATCCAGACTTGGTACCATACTTTGAGTGTTTGTTTTATTAGCCAATTCTATCAGATCAATAAATCGTCGGGTGTTATCCGCTGCCTGCCTGCTTTAATAAATCCGACTTGATCTGGGTGTAAAAGTCTGGGTAGGATAGGGCAAAGTCTGTTGGCCAGTAATTTGGCGTACAATTTAATGTCTGTATTAATTAGTGAAATTGACCTGTAGCTTTTACAGTCCAGCGGATCCTTACCAGGCTTATAGATTAGTGATATGGATGCCTGCAGCATCTCCCTGGGGATGGGAGCTCCCGCTAAAATTGCGTTAAACACTTGGAGCAGCCTCGGGGCGAGCAGTTTGACAAATTTTTTGTAATATAACCCCGAAAAGCCATCCGGCCCAGGGGCCTTTGATGGTTTCAGCTCTTTGATTGCCTGTGAAAGCTCCTCGATAGAGAAATCTGCCCCGAGGGCCTCTCTATCTGTAGCTGTCAATCTCCTTAGATTTCAGCTGGCCAGGAAATCTCGCAGAGCCCCGCTCGTTATAGGATTATGGGCCACCTTCTCCCCATTATATAGAGATTCATAGAATGAGCCAAATTCTTCAACTATTTTCATTGGGTTGGCTGAGGTGGACCCGGATTTTAGGCGTATGGCTGGGATGTTATATTTTGAATGCCTGTCTTTGAGCATACGCGCCAGCATTGTGTCCGGTCTGTTTGCCTTTTCATAAAATTTCCTCTTTGACCAACTCAGTGAATTCTCAGCTCTTGAAGTCAAAAGTAGATTCAACTCAATTTTGGTGTCCTTGATTTCTTGTAGGGATTGAGGGTCTGGGCTATTTTTGTGTTTTAAGGAGAGCGAATGTAATTTAGATTGGAGTGTGATAATTTTGGCTTCCCTTTCTCTTTTTCGTTTGGCCTTGAGATTGATTAGCGTGCCTCGCAATGTTGCTTTATGAGCTTCCCATAATGTGAGGGGGGAGTTGACCGATCCTAGATTGAGATGGAAAAATTGTTTGATTTCACTGCCAATAGCCTCACATATCGAAGGGATTTTTAGTATAGATTCATTGAGTTTCCAATTCGCTCCTGGTCTAATGGCCTGAATATTATTGCACCTTAGCTCTATCGGTGCATGGTCCGACCACAAAATATCATGGATCCCGGCTAGGGAGACCATAGGAACCAGTTAACATGAGATAAAAAAGTAATCAATTCTGCTGTATGAGCCATGAGGATGGGAGTAGAATGTGTAATCTCTATCCGTCGGGTGCAACTCTCTCCAAATATCAGTCAACTGATTAGCTTTGAGGCCCCTACGGAGAGAGATCCCAGCTCCCTTATTATCTGCACCTGTCCCTCCTGACCTATCCATATGTGGTTGCATGACCATATTGATATCGCCCGCGAGCTGTGTAATTTAGGATCTTAAAGAAATGATCGAAGAAGAAGGGCGAATCCTGCTCGCAAGGGGCATAGATAGAGGCCAAGGTGATATATTTGCCTCGAATTGTGCCAGTAATAATTATGTATCTGTCATCTGTATCGCGCTTGGTGGATTGTAAGACGAACGGGGTCTTATTTCTAACCAATATGGCCACCCCTCGCTTTTTTACGGAGGCCGAGGATAGATAAACCTGGGAGAACTCTTTATCTAGGAATTTAGGAGTGTTTTGTCTGCTAAAATGCGTCTCCTGTAGTAGTAAGATATCTACATGCTTTCGTTTATAATCTGAGAATGCTATCTTCCTTTTAGTGGGATTGTTGAAGCCCTTAACATTGTGGGATATCAATGTTAAAGCCATAATTTAGTGTTTGTGTGTAGCAGCAGCTTAACATTTGACCACTCACACGAGAAGTCTTCATTCAGACCGATAATGACCGTGCCTGGGCTGTGTACCTGAACGATAACCCCACTTTTGCATTAAAATAGGTACCTCCAGCTGTGTGGGGAGGGAGGGAGGGGGGATGGTGGTGGAGGCGGCAGGGGGAGGGAGGTAAGACAGAACATAGGAAAGTACAAGAGGGAGAAAACTTATATTACACCAAAGAAACAAATCAAACATAAAAACACAGAAATGAAATGAAATAAGAGCCCGCCTCGGGGGCCCCTGAGTGCGGCTCTTCTGCCCGAGGGAGTATGCAGCTGACCCAGCGATCTTTCTGCTGGAATCTGCCCTCCCTGGGACTTGTATGTGATCCCCTGTTTTCGGGGACCGACACGAGAAACACATGAGCGCCGACATGGTTAAACCCACCGGCGCCTGTTTGTAAGTATCCGCAACAGCCAACCTTCTGCGCGGCTTGACGTTGGTAACTATAACAAGGACCAAAACAAAATCAACGTTAGAGAACTTTCCTACGTTGAGCGCAACTCCTGGAGGTAACATTATAAACATTATAAATTGTTTAAACCAGCTAATCTATGTGAACAATTAACAAAAGTAATATGAACTAACTTCGACCTGGCTGAGAATCTAAAGATACCCGACTCTATGCTTAACGCTATTTTCCTTATCACCCTGGCAGTGGGCACCATTGGGTTAATCCCTTCTCATTCTAGGTAGGACAGGAAATAGACTTTTGCAGGTAGGCCATATAAGGCCCCTCCCTCTACCTGCACACCAGTCTTTTTCCTGTCCTCACAGCTACAGCAGCGGCAGCTCTTATTCGAGCAAAAGCCGCTGGCTGTATGTGGCTGAAAAGCGGGTAGCCGCGGCGCGTGGCGGCGCACTGTGACGTCACAGTCACATGCGCGCCCGGCTTCCCCGTCTTCCCCGGCTTCCCCAGGCTTCCCCGACACCCCTGGAGATGACATTAAGGTAAGCGGGGGTTCGGGGAAGCAGAGTGGCAGAGCAGAAGGGGTACAGGGGTCCGGAAGCGTGTGTAAATTGCGCGCGATGGAGGAGGGGGGGTGAGTGGGGGAACGCGGCGGCGCGCGTGCATTACTGGCGGCAGCTGGGGCAGATCCCGGCATGCCGCCGGTATTTAGTTCAATAAGATATGTCGCTACTGTAGGTGTAGGATTTGTTATTTTTTAAACAGGGCTCACCTACTGCACTTTGTGCAGATAACCAGGGTCTCTGCCCTGAAGCTCTGCGGTGCGCCCTGCGGGGGGCAAGACGGAGACCACTTAGAGTCGGGGGTGCCCCTGTTGGGTGGGGGAAACAGCTGCAGCGCGAGGAAAGCTTAGTGCAATGCCCAGGATCGAGGCGCACAACAGCTGCAGCAGGGACCCATGGAGGCCCAGACTCACCGCATAAGCGCCTGAACGCTGCGGTAAGGTACGCGGCAGCCCGCCACACGCGGAAGGGGGAGCAGCAATAGCTGCGAGCGGAGGAGCTCTGTCAGACCGCAACAGCGTAGCAACGCGGCGGTACTACCCCAGGAATCCGCGGTGAACCTAGGAGGTTCAGAGGACCGCAGGTGTATCAAGTATACTGCGGAGAAGGGTACAGGGCACGTAGCCGCTCGGGAGCGCGCGCATGCAGGCCGGCAAGTGCGTGCACGGACACGCGAGCCGTGCGGGTGCACGAGCACGAGCACTTGATGACGTCACGGATGCGACGGCCACACGATGTATGTGTGAGTGAAGCTGCAGCATGGAACGCTCAGCAGGGAGAAGCCAAGTGCTGGATATGGATGCAAAAATGGAAACACCCAAAACATCAGTTCCCAAGACTAGGTGAGTCCTTAGTTTAGTTCTACAATGGGAAAAGAGAGATGGTATATATATATATACATTAGGGTGTATGTTTAGCATTTATTTTGTTTTTATAATTTAGTGCGTTGGTTACCCTCCCAGAAGCGGAATCTTCTAAGGGGGCTGGGGAATCCCTGCAACATAAAAGCAGAGGAAAAGTTGCTAAAAAAACGAAGTGGTGTGCAGCGTGTGAGAATCCAGCTGTTATAGGAAAGAAATTATGCAAAGAATGTATTAAAACTGCAGCAGGTGATACCAGTGAACAGATGAGCACTTTCCTTGTGTTAATGAAGGAGGCAGTTAAACAGAGAGTGGATGAAGCAGTCCAGCAAGCTGTTAACCCTACGCAAAAAAGATCTAGATCCCAAACCAGTCTGGATAAAGGGAAAGGTTTTTCGTCAGATGAGTCTGAGATTGATTGTTTCCAAGTATCAGAGGGAGAAAGGGATTCATCAGAGCTAGAGATTCAGGAGGAGGAATCTGAATTTGATATAGAAGTTGTGGATCCACTGATTAAAGCCATGAGGCTGGCATTGGAACTAGAAGACTCTGAGGAGTTAACCCATAAGAGAGATAAACTTTTTGGGGCAAGACAAAGAAAGGATAGAGAGTTTCCCATCCACCAAGTAATTAAAGATCTTATTCAGGTGGAATTGGCCCGACCAGATGCCAAAATATTTGCGCCTAAAAGATTGGGGAAAATGTATCCATTCCCACAAGAGGAAATGAGAAATTGGGAGGTTAGCCCAAAGGTGGATCTTGCTATTTCCAGAATAGTAAAAAAGACCACAATCCCCTTAGAGGAGGCAGCGTCATTAAAAGACGCTATGGATAAAAGGATGGATTATGCATTAAAAAAAGCATATGTTACGGCAGGAACAGCCTACAAGCCAGCCATAGCAACTACATCAACTGCTAGGGCTATGCGAGTGTGGATTGCCAATATTGAAGAGGCAATAGACAAAGATGTAAAAAGAAGTACTATTCTTAAGGCGTTGTCAGAGGTGAAATGGGCAACTGATTACATAGCAGAAGCCTCATTGGATACAGTAAAAATAGCAGCCAAGTCTATGGCACTGGCGGTATCTGCAAGAAGAGCTTTATGGCTCAGACAGTGGATGGCTGACACAGCATCAAAGAACACCTTATGTACATTGCCATTTGAAGGTGAATTCCTATTCGGCAGCAAACTAGATGCAATAATAACAAAGGCATCAGGTGGAAAGAGCATATTTTTGCCGCAGGAATACAGAGCCAGGAGATTCAATCTCCAACAGATGAATAAAAATCAATATAGAGAAGCAAAGGCATACAAGCCTGGTAGGGCTGCTCCAAGGCAAACAACATGGAGAGGTGGCCAGAACCGGCTTTTTCGTGGCTCTAGAGGAAGAGGATCATTCGCAAAGAATAAATCCACATGAAGGTCAGAGGGCCCAGCAGTTGTCCGTAGGAGGACGGCTGAGAATGTTTTCCACAGCATGGGCCCAAACAATACAGGACGAGTGGGTGTTACAAACCATTCGTCAAGGATACAGTATGGAATTCAGGGAGGTACCAAAAAGAAATATGGGGGTAATAACATGGATACACTCCAAAGAAAAGAAAAAGCAGATGAATATAGCTTTAAGGAAATTACTACAGGCAGAAGTAATAGAAAAGGTACCTCAGGAAAGCAGAGGAAGCGGAATTTATTCCAGAATATTTTTGGTAAGGAAGCCTACAGGGGATTACAGAGCAATCCTAGACCTAAGAAGGGTAAATTCATTCTTGAAGATAAGAAAGTTCAAGATGGTGTCTGTAAATCTGATTATACAAGAGGTACAACCAGGAGACTGGATGGTGGCGATAGACTTAAAAGACGCTTATTTACATGTACCGATAGCAAAAGGACATCAAAGATTCCTAAGGTTTGCAGTAAATCAGGAGCATTATCAATACACAGCACTACCATTTGGTCTGGCAACTTCCCCAAGGTCGTTTACAAAGGTCCTAGCCCCTCTAGTGGCAGAGATGAGAAAAAGGGGGATAGAGATATACCCTTACCTGGACGACATCCTGGTAAAATCAAGGGATCGGGAGAAACTCCAACAGGACCAGAATATGGTTATAACCTTCCTAGAACATCACGGTTGGTTAATAAACAGAGACAAGAGCCATTTGGTACCCACTCAGCTCTTAAGATTACTGGGAGTAGAATTCGATACAGAGAAAGGAGAAGTGAGATTGCCAGAGGCAAAGAGGCTAGACATAGCCATGCGAACAAGGAGGCTCAGAAAAGCTACCAGGACTTCTGCAGAAGAATGCATGAGACTCCTGGGGAAATTCGCTTCAACATTAAGCGTCACAAAGTGGGCAGCGTTGCATATGAGACCTCTGCAAAACAATTTTCTGCAGCAATGGAACGGGAATCACAAAGACACAAGACAAAGAATCTTGTTACACCCACAAACAAAACAAGAGTTAAAATGGTGGGAAGATACCCGGAACCTGGTCAAAGGGAAAACACTACAACCTGTGCACTGGTTAAAAATTACAACAGATGCGAGCAAGACAGGTTGGGGGGCTCAGATGGGAGAAAAAGTGGTGCAAGGAACCTGGGGAAATCAGGTAAACCACTTACCATCAAATCTACTGGAATTAAAAGCAGTACAAAAGGCCCTAGAGGTTTTCCAGGACAAAATAAGAGGTGGCTGTATTAAGATAGAATCAGACAACAGCTCTGTGGTCAAATATATAGCCAAACAAGGAGGAACCAGGAGCAGAAAGCTGATGAAGCTCACAGCAGAAATACTCGGTTGGGCAGAGTGCCACTTGTCAGATATCACAGCCATACATATCCCAGGACTAGAAAATGTCACTGCAGACTTTCTAAGTCGCAATATCATTCACCCAGGAGAATGGGCGTTAAATCCAGGAGTATTTCAAAACTGGTAGAGCGATGGGGTCAACCAGACATCGATCTGATGGCGACACACCAGAATCGCAAAGTAAGGAACTATTGTTCCAGACAATTTCACCCAAGCGCACAAGCTACAGATGCTCTCAGTCTCAAATGGGACTTCAAATTGGGATACCTGTTCCCTCCAATTCCTCTGATTCCAAAAACAATCAGGAAAATCAGAGAAGAGAGAGCAGAGGTGATATTCATAGCACCATACTGGCCAAGAAGGCTTTGGTTTACACACCTGGTAAATATGGCAGTGGATACACCATGGCACATACCAGATCAAAAAGGCCTGATGCAACAGGGGCCAATATGTCATCCGAATACCAAACAATGGGCTTTGACGGCATGGCGATTGAGCGGGAGACATTGAGACTGAAGGGTTGTTCAGAGAAAACAATTCAAACCCTGTTACAAGCAAGGAAAAGTTCCACATCAAGAGTATACCATAGAATCTGGCTTTGCTGTTGTGATTGGTGTGAAAAAGAGAAAGAAAATTTCCTTTCACCAAGAATTGTATCTATAGTGGAATTCCTGCATAAAGGATTTGAGAAAGGTCTCAGTCTCAGCTCATTAAAAGTACAAGTGTCGGCACTATCAGCTTTGTTGGAAAGAAATCTGGCAATGGAAAGACTGATAATCAGGTTCTTTCAAGCAGTTAAAAGGTTAAAACCTCAAATTAAGAACAGAGTACCTACATGGGACTTGTCTTTAGTCTTGGATGTATTAACAGCAGCTCCGTTTGAACCAATACAGGACATAGGCCTAAAATGGTTGTCATGGAAAATGGCGTTTCTGATAGCAATCACCTCGGCAAGGAGAGTGGGAGAACTACAGGCGCTATCTGCTAAGGAGCCATTCCTAATCATACATCAAGACAAGGCAGTTCTTAGACCAATACATCAATTCCTGCCAAAGGTGCTATCACAGTTCCACATGAATCAGGAGATTGTGATCCCGTCATTTTGTCCAGAACCATAAAATAAGAAAGAGGAAAGGTTACACAAATTGGACGTGGTACACTGGCGACACACTTTATTCGAGCTCGGCTAGTCCCACGAATTCGGGTATACCCGGGTGTATTGAGGTTTGTGACTGTTTTCTGCCCGAGTATATTGGGTTATTTTCTAGGCAGGGATTGAAGCATTTTATTCCCCCTGGCTGCAATACTGCACAGTATATATATATATACTGCATTACAATTCATGAATTTATGCCATCTGGTAGACACGCGAAGCATTGCAGCCTATTAAATCCTAATCATTATCATTTAACAAATCAGCCGCCCATCAGCCAGGCATGAACCCAGGCTGGGAAGGCAAATGCAACGGGGCTTGTCAGAGGTGAGGAGCGGCGCATTCCAGGTATCTGCCAGGTACATACCGGGTATTTGCTCGAATAAAGTGTGTCGGTGCAGTAAGATGTCTTAAGGTGTACCTAGAAAGGATGAGAGATATCAGAAAGTCTGACAAATTATTTGTCATTCCAGAGGGACCAAAGAAGGGACAAGCGGCATCAAAGACTACAATTGCACAGTGGATTGTGTCTTGTATCAAAAGAGCTTATGAAAGTAAAGGACAAGATAAACCTTTGAACGTGAAGGCCCATTCTACAAGGGCCATGGCTACTTCATGGGCATTCAAAGCCCAGGCCACACCAGGGCAGATATGTAAAGCAGCTGTCTGGTCCTCATTCAATACATTTCTGAAATACTACAGACTAGACGTACAATCATCAGCTGATGCAAGCTTTGGGCGTAGAGTCTTAGAAACTGTAGTGAAATAAAGTGTAAAGTGTATTAATAAAGGTTGAACTGATAAGACATTAAACTGGTGTTGTCTAATCTGATGTATCCCTCCCTAAAAATTTGCACTGCTTGGGTATGTCCCAATGGTGCCCACTGCCAGGGTGATCAGGAAAGGAGAAAATTTAAACAACTTACCGTAATTTTCTTTTCCTGGAACCATGGCAGTGGGCACATAGTTACCCTCCCTATGTATGTCTAATGCCTATCAGTTATATATTTTCAGCTATGGAAGAAACGTAAGACTGGTGTGCAGGTAGAGGGAGGGGCCTTATATGGCCTACCTGCAAAAGTCTACTTCCTGTCCTACCTAGAATGAGAAGGGATTAACCCAATGGTGCCCACTGCCATGGTTCCAGGAAAAGAAAATTATGGTAAGTTGTTTAAATTTTCTCCTTTCCCTCGCATGTATTGCTCTGAGTGCGCTGATGGTGAAGATCCATAATAGGTTATTCTATCCTAGTGCCTAGCATGTAATTCACGAGAGGCGTGCTTAGCTTTCTTTATCACTAACCTTTCTATCTACTTTGTGTCCGTAGCTGCTGTTGGGATAGTGAGGTGAATGTGTGATATTGGTTGGGAGAAGTGGTTTTATTGCTACCTCGCATACCATGGAAATATCTGGGCTAATTCAATCTGTCGACCCTTACCTTACCCCCTCGCACCTAAATCCCCCCGCCCCGTCTCAATCTCCCTTCTATTCCATTCCTGTTCCCTCATCCTCTCTTTTCTTATCTTTGACCCCCTATCCTTCTCACATCCTATCCTTCTCACATCCCTCCCCAATGCCCTCTCCCCCTCCCCTCTCTTCTATTTCCCGCTGCTCCCTTTACACGGCCCTCCTCATTGTCCAGAAGTTATCAGGGGGCGGCCGGGGCTCTGGTAGGGCTGCGTCGACCTACCCATGACACATGAGGGGTGTCACATCCATCTCCCCATGTGCGTGGGATAGACCCCCCTTCGCCTGCCGCCGCGTCCGCTCAGGGGCTGTGTGCTGGGACGATCTTCCCCTTTCGCGCTCCCTGCGCTCTTGTCCTGTGTGCCTTCCGGCGCCGTGACGTCATTAGCAGGCGCCGCCTCCCCAAGAGCCCGAGTCCAAGTCTCGCGAGACGACAGAGCACCTCGCCGACGTCATCCAGATAGCCCACGAAGGACAGATGGACTCCCGCGCTCCGCGAGGAAGGAGCAAGGCAAGATGGCCACCGTTCAGGATTTGCATGCGGGTCGTGGGAGAAGACACTGAGGTATTTATCGTCCACCAGGGCTCAGCGGGGGAGCTTTATATCGGCCAGGTAGTTCTCATTCTCTCATTTTAGATATCATAGTCCAGGTCATTGGGGTATTGGTGTATGATAGAATCCTCTCAGGGGGAGCTGGCAGCTGATTCTGTAGCCTGAACCTCCGTATGAGTGGTACCAGCTCTGTTCCACATGGGGGCTGGGGCGCCATCTTTAGCTGCTGTTAGCCTAGGGGGGGCTTAGGGAGGGCTCCGAAGCCCCAACCCGTTTGAGGAAATCATCCCCGCCTTCTGCATTTTTGAGGGTGTGAGCTACACCATTTTTTAGTACAATCAGTGCACAGGGGAACAACCAACGATAACGAATATTCTGGTCTCTTAGCGACCTAGTTACATGGGCTAGGGTGCGGCTTTTAGCTAGGGTAGCTGGGTCCTGGAAAACTTGGAATTTGATCTGCTGGAACTCCATAACTTTGTTTTCCCTGGAGATTCTGCAGGTCTCCTCCTTGACCCTGTAATGATGGTAGCGCATCACTATGTCCCTGGGGGGTCTCCTTTTTGGGGTCTCCCTCGAAGCACTCGGTGACATCTGTCTAAAATAAGATCCCCTGCAGTCTTGTCTGGAAAGAGATGTTCCAGCCAGCTCGCTGAGAAAGCTTCAGGGTCAGTGACAGATTCGGGTACTCCCCGCAGTCTGATATTGCACCTCCGATCTCTGTTCTCCCCATCCTCTATTTTGTCCTCTAGGGTTCTGACTTGATCCATTAGTGTGTTCACTTGCTTTTGGGTGTTTGTCAGAGCCCCTGCAGTCTCGTCTGACCTGGATTCCAGGGCTGCAGTCCTCTCACCCAGCGCATCCACGTCCACGTCCTTTCTCAGGGCCCACAGCTCAGATTGAAAGAATTTTTTCATATTGGAACAAAATTCTTTCATGTCTTTGCGCTGCATGATGTCGAGATCCTCCGGTTCAGGCTCCTCGTCCGCAGTCTCCATCTCCGGGTCTGAGCAAGGTGGTGGTGCCTGGATCCCTGCCTTGCCTGTCTTTGCTGGTTCTTTACTTTTAAAGTAAGTGGTGACAGGTTGGGTCTTTTTCCGCAGAGCTTTGCTTGTTGCCATCCCTGTGTATTCAGGAACACAATCGTGGGGAAATAAGCAGTGATCGCCCGCTGTTGCTGCTATATTTTGAACTAAAGGCGCCGGTGGGAATGGAGCTCTGCCACTAAGCTTCCATTCACCTTCCCGTCACCATGTGATCCTCGTAATATGGTTTTTGATCATTTATTTCAAATGAGACCATGTTATGATAACTGTTTACCAAATGACAAAGTGCCACGGTCACACGAAACGCGTCATCTGGAGTGATGTGAATCTTTTGATTTCTTACAATAAATTGTTTTTACGGCTAATTTGTCCAGCTGTTAATTCCAGGTAGCAGTGCACACCTTTTTCCCCCCTATTTTTGTTTGTTTCCCAAATGTTGACTTGAATATTTGTTATTACATCTACATTGTATGATATTACAAATTCCAGTATTGCCCCTCTCCAGGTTGGTTCCTCAATAGTTTGGTTTATGTAATTGTCTTTAAACACGCCCAAAAACCAGAAAAGGAGTCCCAGAGCTCTAACAAAAAATAAATCCTCCTTCCTCCACCCCTTTCTTAGCCATGCATTAACCTCCATAATCTGACTATCTCCCTGTGGTAGCGCATGTCACTGGCAGTATTTCAGAAAAGAATACCTTCTAGGTCCTTGCCTTAAGCTTGCTGCCTAGAACCCTGACATAATTTTTTATGACACTCCATCTTTTTCTAACTTTGTCATTGGTGTCAACGTGTATAAAGACTACTCCCAGCCCCTTCCAACAATCTGTGTACCAGATCCGCAATATGTCAAACTCGAGCCCCAGGGATACAACAAACTAGTTGGGTCATGCGGTCATGGCAACAGATTGCCCTATATACCTTCCTAATAATGGAGTCCCCTACCACCACAATCTTTCTTGGTCTCTGAGTATCTTGCGTCCCCTCTGTGCTGGAGGAACTATTCTCCTGGCTAGATTCAGTCTCCCCCCGCCTTGCCATTCCTGTGCTGACATTCCCAATATCTTCACTCAATATGGCAAATCCATTGGGATGTGGCCACTCAGAAGTGGCTGCCTCTTCCTCTGCTTCCCCTTCTAACTGTTACCCAGCTACCCGTTCCTGATCCTCACTCGCAGCTCCACCCTCTACACCTCTAGTCCCAGCCAGGGCCTGCTCAGTGAGCACCAAACTCCTTTCAAGATTTGTCAATGTCCCCCAATAATGCAAATTGCCTCTTCAGATCAGCAATCTGAGACTCCAAAGAGACTACCTGCTCACACTTCCCACAGTGGTAAGCTCCCTGGAACAGCTGCTCCAAGTGCACATACATGTGGCAGGATGTGCATTGAGTTGCAGTCTGAATCCTGCTCATTGTTGCACTGTGGAGTATAAAGTCCTAACAATTTACTGTAGTACTAGGCCTATGCACCTTATTTCACACCTTCCATGTTCCAACTCCTTCTGGTTGTAACTCCACATAGTTAAGTGTCACTGTAGCTTATGACAAGATATAATGAACACCAAATATCTGGGTTGAACTGAACGAGGCTTAGATATAATAAAATATAATTTATTCCTTAAAAAAGGTGAACACAGCAATATAGTATAATTAACAGACAAGAAGGTAACACTTACTTAGGGTTGGGGAATGGAGAAGTATCAGCTAGCAATTCTCCATCAATCCGGTGACATTCCAGGTGGAATCAGAAACACAACTAAAAACTGTAGGGTTGACACAGTTTATATACCTGTGCAACCCTATTCTTAACATTGAATACAGACTATTGGTGAACAATTATCTGTATCCAATCCCTAACGTGGAGACACAGACTAACCCATGCCCTCCAGCTAATTAGCTCAGGTGTACTGGGACTCTATGGGTAGCCCCATAATTAAATCAGGGGCAACGATCAGTCTACCAAATTAAGTATCTGCATTGTTTGTAGGTGTAGTCAAAACACTTACAAACCACTCCAGTTTGATGATTCTCCGCCCTCAGGTAACAATTAGACTGGCAGAGTCGTTTGACCAATACTTGGCTCCTAGACTTTGGGTAAACAATCAGGGCAGTTAACTTTTTGATCACCGTGCTTAGGCTAATCAGCCGGCTGCCCTTCATGACCTATTAGCATAGCAGATGGCGTCTGCAAAGTTATCTCTGCAGGATTTTATCCCTGCCTTGGGAAACAACATTAAAGGTGAAACATGGGAACAGGGGAACATACATTTTCAAGGTATAACAAGGTGGACCGCAGTCCGGTTAACCCCTTGTCTCTCTGGAGAGGTCAGGGGATGGCCATATGGGGTGCAACCTCTTTAATACCGGGCCACCCCCTTTCTCCCTCTACAGTAAGCAATCAACAAAACCACATCCACTGCAGGCTCAATCAGGCAGGAGAAAAAAAAAAGTTTACAGGCTTTCAATTCCCACACAATTAAAAATAAATTAACCCACTGTACACTCCCCAGGTTCAGACACCCCTACTAGTATACACAGCACAGCACTTCCCATCTGGATCTAACTCCAGACTTAATACAAACAGCACTTAAATCACACAGATCAGGACATGCAAAGTCCCTCTCTCTTGCTTCCCAAGTCTCACTCCCCCCCCCCAAGTCTCTCTCACTCCCCCCCAAGCCTCTCACGCTCCAACCCCCCCCGTCTCTCTTGCTCCCAGACACCACCCTGAGTCTCTCTTACTCCTAACCGCTCCCCCCCGTCTCTCTCACTCCCACCCCCAAGTCTCTTACTCCCACCAAGGTTGACAAGATGGCTTCTCCAAAAATACTGGATACATTGGTGAAAGGAACTACACGCTCGAGACACACACAACGCACGCTCGAGACACACACACACACCACTCTCCGTTCCATGCTGTTTCCTCCTCTCTCTGACCCCACCCTCATGCTCCTGACACCTAATTTGCTGCATTACCCAACAACAGGCAATCAGGATGGAGGAAGCTGCCCAGCCCCATAGCAGCCCTGCTCTCAGAAATTCTGTTGGCCCCCCAAGCCAGTCAGGTCACTATGTCCAGAGAGGTAATACCACTATTCCCCTTATCTATTCCGTATCGCCTGCAAAAAAAATCCTCTTTCGTGTTTCTGTTAGTGATATTTATATAGGTCTGTTCCCTATGATGATATGTATCTATAAGTGACCACATACAATGTTGAGACCACCTACATAAGCTATAAGATGAATAATAAATATGCAGAACATTACATTGTGTTTTGGAGGTAAAAGCGGTAATGTTTTGGGAATTAATTACACGTCTGTTTCCATTTTTGCATTCCATGTAGATGTTTATGGCCCTGGTATATTTACATTGCACTGAGTTAGTGGTACATGGCGTGTTTATATTGCTAATTTGCTTTTTAAATGTGCTTTTACACACATCTACAGTATAATTGACTGCATTTGTAATTCAGTTGAGGTCCCTTACAAAATGACACTAATGCACTTGCAATTCACTTTATCTGAAAGAAAAAAAAAGTATTTCTCAAAAATAATCTCTTTATTTTTAGCGCATAAATATTGTCCAATTATTTATTTAACCCAATCTAAAAAGTCTTGCCCCAGTTTTAATTTCTATAGTGTCGGGAGTGTTACTGGGCTATCGGGAGCATATGATTGCTTTTTTACACTCAGGGGAGTGTAACGGGTACTCGCCGCAAACAGGACGGAACCGCGAGGCTGTGGTGGGAATATTGATACACCAACCTGAAGACACGAAGCCGCTTCCGGATGCAGTACTCGTCGTCGTGGGTGGTTGGGTCAGGGTAGGAGAGAGCGGAGTAGTAGGGGAGAAAGCCAAGGTCGAGGAGTCGAGAGGTAGGGATCGTAGGGTACACTAGCCAAGGTCGAGGATTGGAGAAGTTAGCGGGGTCAAAGCAAGGAGAGGCGAGACATAGTGCTTTCGACCAGCACACGTCACAAGAGATTATGCTCTGCCAACTTCCTGGTGGAAGAGGCTGAGCCTAAATAGGCACAGAACCAATCAGGCACAGAGCTGCACAGCAGGCAGGAACAAGGCTGGAGCCAATCAGGCGACTGTTATTTGAAGGGGGCAGAGCCTGTGCCCGATCTTCACACTGAGTGATAGAAGTTGAGAGGGCTCTACTTCTATTTCACTTGGGTTCACTGCCGCAAAGGAGCGGTTAGCTCCTGTAAACAAGCCCATAGAAAATAAGCATTTAGACCATGACGTTATAAGAGAATAGCAAACTTTAAGGATCACAAAAGTCCCTGTACTATTCTTTTTTAATATAATTTGGCCGTGAAAAGTTCTCTTTGCCCTGCATTTATTTTTATTTTCTATGTTTTTAATCAATGAGTAAACACAGGCTGGCTAGATGGGGGGGGGGGGGCGTGTCGGGTGGTGCGGCCAAGATGTCGCGGAGCTGGTTCGCCATCATTGGCAGATTCAAATTTGCTTGTTGTCAGGCTGCGCTCACCGCGAACTAGATCGGACCCCGGTACTGAGGTGGGAAGGTATGACACCACACACCCACAGCAACGGGGGCAGGCCCGGTGGGCGGATAGTTTGTAATGCCGGGTGGGGTTTTGAAGACGGTGAGTTAATAGAATACTTGCCGGGTCGTGGAGCAGAGCCAGGAGAGAGGTCGGAGTCCGAGAGCCGGGTTCAGGGGTTGGAGCCAGGAGAGAGGTAGGTGTCCGAGAGCCAAGGTCGAGGATTGGAGAGTAGCGGATGGTCAGAGCAAGCCAGAGAGGGGTCCTAAAGCCAAGCTGGGTCGGTACACAGAAGACAACGAGAAATAAAGCACAAGGTGAGGCAGATACAAGGTAACGCAGGATAACCAGGAAACTATGCTCAGCCAAAGAAGGGAAGGCTGAGCAAGGTATAAATAGGCAATGGGAGAGGGGGATGAGATCCAGACGTGTGGGGATAGGTTAGAGGGTAATTGGAGCAGGTAAGGAGGAGGTGAGTGTTCCTGAGGCTTGAGAGGTGCGTGCCGTGCGGGAGCACCAAGGCCTAACCCCATGCGAGCGTCAGCAAGTTCCTGTCTGCGCGTGCGTGCTGTAATGCGGGCGTGAGTCCGTCCCGCAGAGGGTGAGGAGCGGGGGTGCCGTGGGCCGGGAGCGGCTGCCGTGGATAGCGGTACATAGGAAGGTAAGGGGGGAAACCTCTTTGAGAGAGGTGTACCCTGATGCCTTAGAGCACCCCACCCCCTTGAGGAGCGGCCCCAGGATGTCTCCAATATGGCTTGTGTGGGTGCCTGGTATGAAAGCGCTTCAATAATCTGGGAGCATGTATTTGGTGATGAGGTATCCAAGATCTCTCCTCTGGTCCAAACCCCTCCAGTGGACCAGGTATTGCACAGTTTCCCTTGACCTTCTTGAGTCTATAATTGATTGGATTTCATATTCTTTTTGGCCCTGTATGATCACAGGCTTGGGAATCGTAGGTATTTTATGAAATCGTGGGCTCTGGGACACGGGTTTCAAGAGGGAGGTTGGAAAAACAGAGGGAATCTTCTGAGACGGGGGAAGCTGAAGGCGATATGCAACAGGGTTAATCCGTTCCACCACGGTAAAAGGACCCAGGTATCTGGGGGCCAGTTTGGGGCTAGTAGTTTTCAGCCTAATGTTTTTAGACGACAGCACTTCTGGGCGGTGACGATCTGCTTGTACCTTCTGCCTGCGAACCACCTCCCCTAGTGCTCTCTGGATCTTCCTCCATGATTCCTGTAAAACCTTGATACGGTCGTCTGCTGCCGGGACCCCGGATGAAGTTGATGAGCTTGGGAGCCGGACCGGGTGGAAGCCGTAATTTATAAAAAATGGAGATTCCTGCGTGCAACTGTTTCTTAAGGAGTTGTGGGCAAACTCTGCCCAAGGAAGGAGGTCCACCCAATTATCTTGGCTGTCGGACATGAAGCACCGCAGGTATTGTTCCAGTGTTTGATTGGTTCTTTCGGTCTGACCGTTCGTCTGAAGGTGGTACCCTGAAGAAAAGTGAAGGGTGATGTCCATCCTTTGGGCGAAGGCTTGTTAAAACTTAGAAATAAATTGCGACCCGCGGTCGGATACAATGTTCAGTGGAACCCCGAGAATGTGGAAGATCTCCTTAATGAATGCGTCTGCTAAGGTAGCAGAATTGGGCAGCCCTTTGAGAGTGATAAAATGGGCCTGCTTGGAGAACCTATCCACGACTACTAAGATAGTGTTCGACCCTTTAGAAGTAGGAAATTCTCCAATGAAATCCATTGACAGGTGGCTCCAGGGATGCCCCTGTACTGGCAATGGTTGTAGGAGACCTGGCAGTCTGCTGCGGGTAGTCTTGACCTGGGCACAGGTCGGGCAGGATTTGACGAACTCCTCTGTGTCTTTCAGCATGGTAGGCCACCAAAACGTTCGTTTGATGAGGTCGTAAGTCCTTTTGGTACCCGGGTGACTGGCAGACTTGGATGAGTGACCCCACTCTAGTATCTTTCTTTGAAAGCGTGGGGCAGCGTATAAATGACCCTCCGGTACCTCATGACCCCTGGGAAGATTGGTCTGTGCTGCACGGACTTTATCCAGAATGTTGAAGAAATTGGCCGAAATAATAAATTTGGAAGGTAGAATCGTCTCGGGGACGTCTTCGTATTTGTCTTAGACCATGAATTGACGTGACAGGGCGTCCGCTTTTTGATTCTTCGACCCGGGGATATAGGAGATCAAATAGTTGAACCTTGAAAAGAAAAGAGACCACCGGGCCTGACAGGCTCCTAGACGACATGCGTTCTCTATGTACAATACATTTTTATGATCAGTAAGGATCGAAATAGGATTTTCCGTACCCTCTAAGAGATGCCTCCATTCCTGTAGGGCGAGTTTGATGGCCAGGAGTTCCCTATTGCCGACATCGTAATTTTGTTCTGCTGGTGAAAATCTTGGGATGAAAAACGAGCCGGGATGGAGCTTGTCCTGTGGGGATTGTCTTTGCGAGAGGATGGCTCCTGCGCCGATATCTGTAGTGTCTACCTCCATGGTAAAAGGAAGTTTGGGGTCTGGGTGACGTAGGATGGGTGGGGTGGAAAAAGTCCTTTTAAGGGCCTTGAAGGCTAGAAGTGCCTTAGGTGTTAGCTCCTTTCTTAGTCAGGAGGGTGATGGGCGCCACAGTAGAAGAAAAGTTCTTGATGAACTTCCGATAATAATTTGCGAATCCCAGGAATCGCTGTATGGCCTTCAAGGACGTTGGTTGTGGACATTCTAATACGGCTTTTAGCTTGGCCAGGTCTATGAAGAATCCCTTGTCGGAAATTATGTAACCCAGGAAGGCAATGGAGAACTGGTGGAATAAGCATTTCTCCAACTTGGCGTATAAGAAATTTTCTCGGAGGCGTGTTAGGACCAGCTTAGTATGCTGGATATGGTAAGTAAGAGATCTAGCAAAAATAAGAATATCATCAAGATAAATAATGAGAAAAGTGTTAAGAAGGTCCCGAAAGATCTCATTAACAAATTCCTGGAAGACTGTGGGGGCATTACAGAGACCGAAGGGCATAACCAGATATTCGTAGTGCCCATCCCGGGTGTTAAATGCAGTCTTCCATTCGTCACTTTGGCGAATACGGATAAGGTTATAGGCTCTTCTGAGGGACTATACGCAGTGACAGCCCTAGCGCGGAGTGACACTTCTGTTGTTCTTCTGAGGTCCAGTTTACAAAAAATAGTAGCCCCATGTAAGCGGTGAAAGAGTTCAGAGATATGTGACAGGGGGTAACGGTTTTTGACCGTGATCTTATTAAGTCCCCGATAGTCTATACAGGGGCGAAGGGAACCGTCTTACTTTTTTTACAAAGAAGAACCCAGCCCCAGCTGGGGAGGAGGAATTCCTGATAAACCCCTTTTTCAGGTTTTCCTGAATGTACTGAGACATGGCCTTGGTCTCGGGGATGGAAAGCGGATAAGATTGGCCCTTAGGACTGCACCGGGCAGGAGATCGATGGGGGAAGAACCTCGGAGCGTACCTTATCAAACACATCTGCGAATTCTGTGTATACCACTGAAAGGGAGGCTTTGTCCCCTGCAGGCACCTTTACCCCGCCGATTTGTTGCTTCGGGAGAAGACAGGACTTGTTGCACAGAGGGCTCTGTTGTATGGGTCTCTTGTTGACCCAGTCCAATTGTGGGTTGTGTAGTTGCAACCACGGAAGACTCAGTATAATCTCAACTGAAAGAGTGTGAATGACGTCCAGAATGATCTCCTGCTGATGGCCGTCTTCAGTGGAGAGGGATAATGCACATGTCTCCAAAGAGATGTAGGCGGGTTGAAGGGGTCGTCCGTCAATGGCTTCCATCCCGACGGGGGCTGCTTTGGGTAGGAGCGGGATCTTATTCTTGGTGGCGAAATCCTGATCAGTAAAATTGCCGCCAGAATCAATGAATGCAGAGGTGGTGATCTGGAAATTTTCTCCTGTAAGCCGAATAGGCAGCATAATCCGGGTTGGGAATTTTTCCTGGGGAGAAGGGAACAGAGAAATGGTACCCAATGTGACCTCTTCATACCTCAATGGGTTCTGGCGTTTCCTGGAAGGGAGAGGGCAGTTTGCCAGCAGATGCCCAGGATGACCGCAGTAGGGGCACAGGCCGCCGTCCCGCCGGCGCTGTCTCTCCGTTGTGGACAAGCGGTGACTCCCCAGTTGCATGGGCTCGGGTTCGTCGGAAGGCGGAGGAACATAGGGAACAAGGCTGCGACTAGCGGATCTGGTGGGGACAGAGCTGGGGAGTGAACGTTCGACCCTTTTCTCCTGGAGACACTGATCCACACGGATGCACACAGAGATAAGGTCCTCCAGTCGGGTGGGTTTCTCTTGGGTCGTCATCTGATCCTTAATAGGCTTGGCAAGCCCCTGCCAGAAGGCTGCGGACAAGGCCTCATCATTCCAGGCAGTTTCGGCCGTGACGGTCCGGAATTCCAGTGCATACTTGGTGACGGATCGGGAACCCTGGGAGAGATGGAAGAGGCCGCCATGATCTTACGGCCGGGGGTATCAAATACCTTTTTGAATTCCCTGAGGAAGCGAGGATAGTCGTGCGTGATTTCGTGTCTCTGTTCCCAAATAGGAGATGTCCAGGCCAGCGCGTCACCAGTCAGCAAGGCGATGATAAAAACGACTCTTGATCTTGCAGAGGGAAATCGAGAAGGGGTCAACTCAAACTGGATCTCGCACTGGTTGAGGAACCCTCTGCATTCGTGGGGTTCTCCTGCATAGTAGTTTGGGGTTGGTAGTTGTGGTTCTGTAAACGTGGGAGAGTCCGGGGGAAGTGGAACTGCAGCAGCCGTGGCAGTGGGACTAGGTGGGTTTTATGCTATTAAGATTGTATTATTAATACTCCTCTCTCTCTCTCCATATAATTACACATTTGTCCGTATATTTTTTATGTATACTCTTAATATTGTTCAATATACAGGTAAACCCCGTTATAACGCGGTCCTCGGGGTCCACCCCGAGACCACCGCGTTAGTAACGGGGTCGCGCTAATTTTAAAAAAAAATGGCCGCCGCGCGCCTGATCGGGAGGGAGTGAGGAGGGAAGGAAGAGGTCTGCACAACATGCGGGCCGCATGCCGTCTGGCCTCTCTGTGGGGCCCTGGCCGGGCGCCAGTTAATTAAATAAATTTAAAAAAAAAAGTTTAAAAAACGGCGGCGACTCCCTCCTCCCAGCCCCCTCCCTCTCCCTCCCTCTCCCCTCCCTCTCAGCCCCCTCCCTCTCTCTCCCAGCCACCGGCAGCCGTGTTGCTGACATGTGAGGGGGGGGGTGGGCTGCTGACGTGAGGGGGGGTGGGCTGCTGACATGTGAGGGGGGGGTGGGCTGCTGACGTGAGGGGGGGGTGGGCTGCTGACATGTGAGTGTATTGTGAGAGCGGAGTGCTGTGAGAGTGTGCTGTGAGCAGTGTGCAGTGAGAGTGTGCTGTGAGCAGTGTGTGCAGTGAGCAGTGTGCAGTGAGAGTGTGTGCAGTGAGAGTGTGTGCAGTGAGAGTGTGTGCAGTGAGAGTGTGTGCAGTGGGAGTGTGTGCGTGCAGTGGGAGTGTGTGCGTGCAGTGGGAGTGTGCGTGCAGTGTAGAGTGTGTGCTGGGAGTGTGTGCAGTGAGTGCTGGGAGTGTGTGCAGTGTGCTGTGAGCAGTGTGTGTGCAGTGAGCAGTGTGTGTGCAGTGAGCAGTGTGCAGTGAAGTGTGTGCAGTGTGCAGTGAGAGAGTGCAGTGAGAGAGTGTGCAGTGAGAGAGTGTGCAGTGAGAGAGTGTGCAGTGAGAGAGTGTGCAGTGAGAGTGTGTGCAGTGAGAGTGTGTGCAGTGTGCAATGAGAGTGTGTGCAGTGTGCAATGAGAGTGTGTGCAGTGTGCAGTGAACAGTGTGTGCAGTGAACAGTGTGTGCCGTGAGTGTGTGCCGTGAGAGTGTGTGCAGTGTGAGCAGTGAGTGTGTGCAGTGTGTGCACTGTGCAGTGTGAGCAGTGTGTGCAGTGTGCTTTTTTTTTTTTTTTTTAAACGGGAGCCACGTGAAAGCCGCGTTATAACCGATTCGCGTTATAACGGGTCGCGTTATAACGGGGTTTACCTGTATTTTTAAATATGTTTATTGAGTTTTAAGTAATATTTTATTTATTAAAGGTTATCAGTGCACTAGATCATATCTTTTAGACTTTAGTTTTTTTTGCCACAGAGTTATGTACTCGTTTGAGAGAACCTGTGGATTAAGAATCAATTAACTATGCTAATTGGCAATGCTATATATATGCTATACCCATTACGGCTGTATTCCGCTCCTGACGAAACTGAGATCAGCGAAACGTGTAGAGCCTGCAAATGTGAGCTGTGAGATCAAGCCGAGAGGATCAGCTGCCGTACACCTGTCCCCTTCCCTGCGAATCCAGAAGTAGCAAAGACACCGGCGGATGTGACGTAAGACGCCATCCAAAGCCATCCAGCTGCTGGAGAAACTCAAGACAGACGGGCCTTTACCATACCTCCACGGCGCGAGATCATCTCAAGCTTACCTTCTAATATGATGTGCCTGTTTATAATGTATTGTACACCATGTGAGTACATATATTGCTGCTATTTTAATATTTTTGATAAACGTTTTATTGATCTGCACTAGTGGTTGTACCGTTGTTTCTCTTCTCCCTGAGATTTACCACGATTGAATTATGCACCAGAGAAGCTGTTGTCTAGCCTCCTGTTACTGCTGGTTTATATCCTACATCCTGTAAGTAGGTTCTTCATACGAGCCAAGACTTGTTCCTATTTCATTCATCAACTGTGTGGCAGAAGTGCACTAGATATTTTTCTTTCATTTCTTGGGGTGTTCCTAATATATGCTCCATCCTAATCTTGGACGTGTCTACTTGCATTAGGGAATCCTTTCAATTCCCATTGGAGGTTGAGAATTTCTGTATTTTTTAACCTTACATTAGATTAATAATCCACATATGAGCACTATTATATCACTAAATATTTATCACATTTTGTTTAGCACTGTGTTTTAAGCGCCTATCTAAATCACTTGGGTGGTGGGAGAGAACCATCTTAGAAATTTCGGAGGTTAAGGAAGTGACTTGTGTCTCCAACCGGTAGAGTCGGTCAAGGGGGCTGGACTGCCCTGCCTCACCGGGGTCCATGTTCGTGGGGCTGAACATAATGTCAGGCTGCGCTCACCGCAAACTAGATCGGACCCCGGTACTGATGTGGGACAGTATGACACCACACCCACGGCAACGGGGGCAGGCCTGGTAGGCAGATAGTCTGTAATGCCGCGTGGGGTTTTGAAGACGGTGGGTTAGTAGAATACTTGCCGGGTCGTGGAGTGGAGCCAGGAGAGAGGTCGGAGAACAAGAGCCGTGTTCAGGGGTTAAGCCAAGAGAGAGGATTAGAGAGTAGCGGATGGTCAGAGGCAAGCCGGGGTCAAGATACCAGAGAGGGGTCCTAAAGCCAAGCCGGGTCAACGACAACGAGAGATAAAGCACAAGGTATCCGCCGGGAGGAACACCGCAAGGAGACCAAGGGAGGTTCAACCTCTACATATTGAGAAGTGAACCAATGGAAACTGGCAATGCTCTACAAGAAGCCTTTATAATTGTTGTGTTTTTTAATATATATATTTAGAATTTTATAGATTTTTGGTTACATAAAACGCACATTTATATACAAATTTCATATGCAGTTATGTAAAAAGCATAGAAAACAGTACATTGAGCTTTAAATTACAATTGAGTCATAGCCATTATTCCTATATATAATGTTAGGATATTAACAACAGGAACATACATTAATTCGTAATTTATAAAAATAACATGTTTTGTAGAGATACCGGTTTGAAAAACAGCTATTATCTCTGTGTATGTATAAGAAAGAGTTCCCATATTCTAAAGTTTTTCCACGGTTTCTCTTAGTTTAGAGCTTTAACTTCCATTCCACTAGCTACCATTCACCATACTATAATGAGAGTTAATTGGTGAGGAGCCAGGGAACTTTTAATAAAAGGATACATTCAATATGAACGCACACACTGCATAAGTTTAATAAGAGTCGTCATATTATTAGACCACTTATTAGGTAAGTAATTTGAGAGAAAGATTTTCGGTTCAAATGGGATTGTTTCTCCTATAACTTCCTGCAAGGAATCCCTACTTTCTTTCTAATATATTTGAATATTGGAACATTCCCACCAAATATGAAAAAAGGAACCATCGAGTTCGCAAGTTCTCCAACAAAGATTAGGTACATTAGGATAAATCATACTAAACCTTGCCATGGTGTAGTATAACCTGAGAAACACTTTATTTTGAACCTCTCTGGTGTAGCAGATCTAGATGAGGTAGTGGCATTGTTCCAAATGTTGTCTCATGTCTCTTCATCAGTTTCAAAACCAATGCTTTGCTCCCAGGCAAGCTGATATTTATATTTTGTAGTGGATATTAGATTTATTATTACATTATGAATCCATCAAATTATACTTTTTTTCGTTTTGGATTTTTTTAGACAACAAAGTTTCAAAATGTTTAACAGATGTACAGATAGTACTTCTAACCAAAGTAGAGAGTTAACACAGTGTTTGATTTGCAAATAAGGAAATAGATAACGAGTACATCTCTCTTAACCTTAGAAATGAATGTATGTCCCCATTTTTATCAAGTAATTTATATATATTGTGACAGAAACCAGGGGTTGGTAATAAACTCCATATACAGGGCTCCCAGGATACTGAACAGTTTCTGTCCTGTCTAAGCTGAACAGGGCAGCCTCGTGGTACAGGCACTCCATTCCACAGTTTGTCTGCTGCCTGTTTTCTGTCACCTGTCATGCTGATTAGAGTTCAGGTATATAAGACCTGTTTCCTGTTTCCTCTGGGCCCCGCCCAAGAGCCTGGAAGGCTGTTGAACTGCAGAGGGGTGAGAAAGCCTCTTTCCCAAATCGCTTCATTCATTCTGTTAGTTTGTCTAAAGACTGCAAAGGTACTTATTTTGTTGGTGGAAGTGGACAAGCCACTTCCAACTCTGAGTCAGGGACATCTAAGTTTAAGTTATCGCTCAGACGAGCAGCTTTTTGTTTGGCTTTGTTTTCTGTTTAAACTGTGGCAGTCTCAGTGCCTGGGACTGAATAAACCAGGCATAGCCTGTTTAAAGGAACAGTACGTGACGTCTCATCATTTAACCTACCCTAAAAGACCGTGTTCTAACAGTCCCGGACAGACGGCGGAGCCCCGGAGTAAGCCGTTTGTCACATATGGTGGAGAATGCGGGCAGAACACTAAAAGGTCTGGGGGTTAAAGAACTTTAAAAAAAAAAAAAAAAAGTTTTTTTTTCTCTCTCTCCAAACAAGATGGAAGACGTGGTGAGTGCGCTGGTACGCAATGTCGCTGTCCAGAGAGACGCGAATGAAGCCCTGCAACAGGCGAATGCAAACCAGCAAGAGACAAACCGCTTGCTGAAAGAGGAGCAACAGCGGTTCGCTCAGGGCTTACAGCAGGAACTCGAGATCCTGAGGGAGACTATCAGTAACCTTCCACTGGCAGCGGCAGCCCCAGTTCCGAAAATGACCAGGGCAAGCCACTACCTTCAGAAGATGGGACCCTCGGATGATGTGGAAGCCTATCTTCTCACGTTTGAACGCACGGCACAGAGAGAGGGATGGCCAGAAGCTGAGTGGGCTGGTCTAATCGCACCCTTCCTAAGCGGCGAACCCCAGAAGGCTTACTTTGATCTAGAGCCAGCCGAAGCTAACGTCTATGCAAAATTGAAGTTCGAGATCCTCGCCCGCCTCGGCGTAACCACGGCTGTTCGCGCCCAAAGGTTTCACGCATGGTCCTTCACGATGGATAAAGCCACCCGAAGCCAGATGTATGACCTCATCCACCTCGCCCGGAAGTGGCTACAACCCGAGATCAACTCAGCAAGCCACATCGTGGAACGGTTGGTCATGGACCAGTTCTTGAGGAAACTTCCCTCTGCCTTACGCCATTGGGTCAGTCGGAGTGACCCCCACAATGCGGATGAGCTTGTGGCCCTCGTAGAAAGGTACAATGCAGCAGGAGAGCACCCGCAACCCACAGTCGTGGAGCAACCCCACTACCCGAGGTTCCAGGACTCTTCCAGAGACGGTAAAAGGGTACCGGGGTTAAGGGGAGCTGAAGAGCGGCGACCACCTTCACGCAGCACCAGCAACAGTGGTTCGCACACTAAGGGCAATAGCCAACATGGGGAGCCGGGAAAAGGCTCTAAGTGGGACACAGACTATGTACCTAAATGTGTAAATTGTCATGAGAGGGGCCACACAGCAAAAATCTGCCCACTAAATGATGAGCCCATGCAATGCAACAGCGTGGAACCTTATTCGCTGTTGTCCCAATGTATGGGCCCTAGCCCAGAGGACCCCTTGAATAACCATCTGTGGGCATTTGTAAAGGTTAATGGTAAGAGGGTTCGGGCACTTCTTGACTCTGGGAGTATGGTCACACTAGTGTCCGAATACCTATTGCCCATTAAGAAGAAACAGGTAAACAGTTCACAAAGAGTGGCAATTTGTTGTATACATGGGGATAATCATGAATATTCCACTGTTGATGTTTTTTTTGAAACAGAATTTGGTTCTTTAGATTTCAAGGTGGGTGTTGTACCCAAACTGGCACATGATGTGTTAATAGGGACCGACTTTCCCCATTTTCTAAAAATGTGGTCCCCAGCTCAGAATAGCGCCCAGAGTTCAATAGCAGACCATAACGAAGTGTTAGAAGAAACAAATCCTTTCCCTTTTTCAGAAATGGAGGTTGACGAGGGCCCAAATAAGAAGGGGGAAAAGGAGGAGTGCTGTGAAATTCCCTTCCCCATCACTACTTTGGTAGGGAATACCCCAAATCAAGATGTTGATCAGGCACTTACCACCCCAGTACAGGATAAGACCCTCGCTGACCTAGAGGTCAGTCCTGGGAGTTTTAAGAAGGCCCAGTGGGAGGACCCCACATTAGCGGTAGCAAGGGGAAATATACGGGACCAGAATAGTACTCATGGCCAACCAGATAGGTCACTTGCTTACCCCTACTTCGAGGTAGAGAACGACCTAGTATATCGGGTTGATAAAAGAAAATCAGTTACAACTAAACAATTGTTGGTACCACGGACATTCCGTAACGTAGTATTACACCTCGCACATAGTCATCCATTGGGGGGACACCTAGGGGTGGAAAAGACAAAAGAAAAGGTTCTCCGAAGCTTTTATTGGCCTGGGGTTCTGGCAGAAATTACAAACTATTGTTCCTCATGCCCAGAATGTCAGATCACCGCCCCGTTCAAAGCATACCGCAGCCCATTGGTACCCCTTCCCATAATAGAGGTACCATTTGACCGGATTGCTATGGATCTAGTAGGACCCCTAATAAAGTCTGCTAGGGGACATCAGCATATATTGGTAATATTAGATTATGCTACCCGATATCCGGAGGCAGTTCCCCTACGTAGCACCTCTGCTAAAAACATAGCAAAAGAGTTAGTACTTCTGTTTTCCCGGGTCGGAATTCCTAAAGAGATCTTATCTGACCAGGGAACACCATTTATGTCCCAAGTAACAAAAGAGCTATGTAAACTCCTAAAAATCAAGCATCTCAGAACCTCAGTCTATCATCCACAAACAGATGGTTTAGTGGAAAGGTTCAATAAAACCTTAAAGAGCATGTTACGGCGGGCGGTTGATAAAGATGGGAAAAACTGGGATTGTTTGTTACCATACCTGTTATTTGCCATTAGGGAAGTTCCCCAATCATCCACTGGCTTCTCCCCGTTTGAACTATTGTATGGCCGACATCCAAGGGGCTTACTGGATATAGCCAAAGAAACTTGGGAACACGAGGTTACCCCTTACAGAAGTGTAATAGAGCATGTTGCCCAAATGCAGGACCGCATTGCTGCAGTCCTACCCATAGTGAGGGAACACATGGAGAAAGCTCAAGAAGCACAAAGGAATACGTATAATAAGGGTGCTAGGGTCAGAATTTTTTTTCCAGGTGATAGGGTACTAGTTCTGGTTCCCACCGTGGAGAGTAAATTCCTTGCTAAATGGCATGGGCCATATGAGGTCTTGGAAAGAGTGGGAGAAGTAAATTATAGGGTAAGGCAGCCAGGTAGGAGGAAACCTGAGCAAATTTACCATATAAACCTACTCAAGCCCTGGAAAGATAGAGAGGTCTTGTTAACCCTAGTACCCCCAGGTCCGTCAGAGAATCAAGAAACTGACCCAGAGGTTAGCATAGCTGAAACACTGTCCGTGCATCAGAAACGAGAGGTCCAGAGTTTAGTGAGAAGGAACAAAGAAATCTTCTCTACACAGCCAGGTAAAACTAACGTAATTAAACATGACATAGTCTCTGAACCGGGGGTCCGAGTTAACCTTAAACCGTACCGAATCCCAGAGGCCAAGAGAGAGGCTATAAGTTTAGAGGTTAAAAAAATGCTAAAACTAGGCGTAATTGAGGAATCCCAAAGTGGGTGGAACAGCCCTATAGTTTTAGTCCCAAAGCCAGACGGTACAACAAGGTTTTGTAATGACTACCGGAAACTAAACGCGGTGTCAAAATTTGATACTTATCCTATGCCCAGGGTGGATGAACTTGTAGAGAGACTGGGCAAATCCCGATATCTCACAACCCTAGACCTAACAAAAGGGTACTGGCAGGTTCCCCTCACAGAAAGGGCAAAAGAAAAAACAGCCTTCTCAACCCCAGACGGCCTCTTTCAATATAAGGTGCTGCCTTTTGGCTTACATGGAGCTCCCGCCACATTCCAAAGAATGATGGATAAAATTTTAAAACCACATGTTCGGTACGCTGCCGCCTACCTGGATGATGTGGTAATCCATAGTGAAGATTGGCAGTCCCACCTTCCAAAGGTCCAAGCTGTGCTCGACGCAGTTCGGTCTGCTGGACTAACTGCTAACCCCGCTAAATGCACTATTGGTCTGGAGGAGGCCAAGTATCTGGGGTATTCTATTGGTAGAGGGTTACTCAAACCACAAACACTCAAAGTAGAGGCGATACAAAATTGGCCAAGGCCAGTCACAAAAAAACAAGTAAGGACCTTTTTGGGGTTAATTGGCTACTATAGGAGGTTTATTCCCAATTTTGCAACTAAGGCAACCCCACTAACCGACCTCACAAAAGCAAGAGGACCGCTAATGGTAAAGTGGTCCCCCGAAGCCGAACAGGCCTTTAGAAGCCTGAAAGAAGCTCTCTGTGCCCAACCAGTGTTGGTCACACCTGACTTCTCCAAAGAGTTCGTAGTCCAAACCGACGCATCTGAGGTAGGGCTGGGGGCGGTACTCTCCCAGGAGTCTCAAGGGGAGGAGCACCTCATCCTTTATTTAAGTAGAAAACTAAATCCCCAGGAGAAAAATTACTCCATAGTCGAGAAAGAGTGTCTCGCAATAAAGTGGGCTGTAGAGACACTCAAGTATTATCTGGTGAAAGTTCCGATTGGTCACAGATCATGCACCCCTTACCTGGATGTGTCAAAATAGGGAGAAGAACGCTAGGGTGACCAGGTGGTTCCTAAGCCTACAGCCCTTTAAATTTTCTGTGGAACACAGGTCGGGGCACAAACATGGCAATGCCGACGGGTTGTCAAGGATGCACTCCCTAATATCCATGGTCGCTCACCCCTCGAGGTCTGAGCTGGGGGGGAGGATATGTGACAGAAACCAGGGGTTGGTAATAAACTCCATATACAGGGCTCCCAGGATACTGAACAGTTTCTGTCCTGTCTAAGCTGAACAGGGCAGCCTCGTGGTACAGGCACTCCATTCCACAGTTTGTCTGCTGCCTGTTTTCTGTCACCTGTCATGCTGATTAGAGTTCAGGTATATAAGACCTGTTTCCTGTTTCCTCTGGGCCCCGCCCAAGAGCCTGGAAGGCTGTTGAACTGCAGAGGGGTGAGAAAGCCTCTTTCCCAAATCGCTTCATTCATTCTGTTAGTTTGTCTAAAGACTGCAAAGGTACTTATTTTGTTGGTGGAAGTGGACAAGCCACTTCCAACTCTGAGTCAGGGACATCTAAGTTTAAGTTATCGCTCAGACGAGCAGCTTTTTGTTTGGCTTTGTTTTCTGTTTAAACTGTGGCAGTCTCAGTGCCTGGGACTGAATAAACCAGGCATAGCCTGTTTAAAGGAACAGTACGTGATGTCTCATCATTTAACCTACCCTAAAAGACCGTGTTCTAACAGTCCCGGACAGACGGCGGAGCCCCGGAGTAAGCCGTTTGTCACAATATATATATATATATATGTATATATATATATATATATATAAATATATATATATATACATACATACAGAGGCGACACACTTTATTCTAACTCGGCTAGTTCCGCGAATTTCAGATTATCCCGGTGATGTGCGGTTTTGTGTCGTTTTCGCCCGGAGTGTATTGCGTTATTTTCCCGGCTGTGATTTAAGCATTTTATTCCCGCTGGCTGCAATACTGCAATGCCGTGTAAAAACACATGGGGGCGTTTGCGAGCTGTTGTCTAGCCTCCCCTGAAATTCATGAATTGTAATGCAGTATATATATATATATATATATATACTGTATAACAACAACCCCTATAACCCCTAACATACAGTACTGTACACATACAGTACTGTATATGCACATCAATGATACTATGGGCCGGCGGGGGCGAGATGTGTTTGCAGCAGAGAGAGATCCGCTGCTCTCTCTGCGCAAACATCGGCACATTAAAAATTATTTAAAATACATTTTTATTCATAGTGTAGATGTGCAGGGGGTCTCCGGTGCTGAACCGCGTTGGTTTCAGGTCCGGGGACCCTCTGCTTCCCGAGATACAGACCCCTTTATGAGGTGCCGGTATCCCTCTGCTTTGTTTACATGCCGCGGTCACGTGATCGGGACCTTTAAATGCAGAGGGATACCGGCACCTCATAAAGGGGGCTGTATCTCGGGAAGCAGAGGGTCCCCGGACCTGAAACCAACACGGTTCAGCTCCGGAGACCCCCTGCACATGTACACTATGAATAAAAATGTATTTTAAATAATTTTTAATGTGCCGATGTTTGCGCAGAGAGAGCAGCGGATCTCTCTCTGCTGCAGACACATCTCGCCCCCGCCGGCCCATAGTATCATTGATGTGCATATACAGTACTGTATGTGTACAGTACTGTATGTTAGGGGTTATAGGGGTTGTTGTTATACAGTATGTATATATATATATATATATATATATATATATACTGCATTACAATTCATGAATTTATGCCATCTGGCGGACACGCGAAGCATTGCAGCCTATTAAATCCTGAACCATTATCAATTAACACATCAACCGCGCGTCAGCCGGGCATGACCCGTGGCTGGGAACACAAAAGGAATGCGGCATGCTCCAGGTGAACAGCGTCGCATTCCAGGAACAAGCCAGGGACAAACCGGTGATTTGTTAGAATAAAGTCTGCCGCAGCAGTATATGTACAAATATATACAAATCATGAATATCTGGCACTCCTGTAGTGATATAATGACCTGGTGCTTATGTCATAAAAAATAATAAAGCATACATTACCAGCAAAGGTAAGGAGACATCAGCACTCAGAAGGTATAAGCAGCTATAAACTGTATTAAAGAAACTTGCATATATCCAACGTTTCGGTCCGCTGAATGGGACCTTCCTCGTGGGAGTGCACTCCCTGAGGAAGGTTCCGTTCAGTGGACCGAAACGTTGGATATATGTGCAAGTTTCTTTAATACAGTTTATAGCTGCTTATACCTTCTGAGTGCTGTTGTCACCTTACCTTTGCTGGAAATGTATGATATATATATATTATATTACATTGTTGACTGGTTGGAAATTTGGATTGAGACAAATGGGTCCTAGTCACGAAGGAGAGTTTGTTATGTTGAGTTTAACACGGAATAATACAGTATTCAGGAACACATAATGGAAAAGAAAATTATTTGTAATTGTCAGCATAGATTTACCCCAAATCTACCCCAAATTTGTATTGTAAATTCTGTTGTAGGTAAGAGGGTATTATTTTTAGATCCATATTTTGCATTTAGTCCTACCAATTGTGCCAAAGAAAACTGTTTACAGTTTGCATTCTCTACGCTAATCCACCTCTCCTCATCAGTGTTGGCGAACCAGTCCCAGATAGTTTTAAAGTGAGTCGCGTAATAGTATTTATGTAAATCGTGAACTCTTAATCCTCCTTTATCGTTGGAGAGATATAATATATTTCTACTGATCATTCCTATAATCATTACGATCATTCTTCCTCTAATTATAGAGGTAAATAAGAATTTTAATCAGTTAGTGTTAGGACCTGCAAATTTGGTCATACCTTAATGTGCCTTGCAGGCTTAAAATGCTTTGGCCAAAGGGTTTAACTAACTGACCCCTTTTCAAGAGATATATAGGTATTTCACTGTATTTTTTTCAAAATGGATGTAGCTTTGGGCTTCTTTGTTTTTTTTTGTATACATTTAGCCATACCCAGTAGCACTCGTTTTGACACTTATACACATATACAGTATATATTATGTGGTGATTTTTGGGATTCCTTAGAGCTTGCTTGGTATCTGTGTGTTTGTTTGTAATGTAGCCAATTCCCTCTGTGTTATTAAGTGTTTTCATCACCATCATCATTTATTTTTTAAGTAAATACAGGCCTCCACTTAAGGGAGTATCACAATACTTTAAAGTAAATTTGAAAACTACAATTAAATTAAATTATTTTGTTATACATGATAGCAAGAAAAAAGTCAGAGTTATTGTTGGGTTCTTGCCAGTTAAAATGGGCTGGGGACTTCAGGTTGTCCCCGGGCACCTGTAAGGGCCTTAAACTCAATACGGGCTGGGGACCTCAGGTCAGCCGGCCGTGACTGGAAACAGTGTTGCTCGACCCGGGGAGACTTAACCATGCCCTGGGCTGTTGGAATCTGATCTGATGACGTACAAGCACTCGGAAAATGAAGAAAGAGACACAGAGATTCTGATTCTTCATCTCAACTTTATTACGGAATAGCAATGCTATTTATACAGGAAAATAAAGTGTTAATTAGAGGCGTAAATTAGAGGCGTAAATTAGAGGCGTAACAATATTAGCATATTACTTAATAATAGCGTAGCTGGGAATTTTCCACTCATACACATTATCTATAGCCTTGGTTTCTGTAAGCAAAAGTGGTGGCCAAGCCGATTCCAAGAAAACACAGAACTTGTGTCCAGACAACAGAACAGTGCTGTTTTTTTTACCATAACTGGCGAAAGCCGATAAAACGGCCTGCATGTTTGGATGTCGTTTCTTGCGTACATATATCACTAAGTTCAGGGAAAAGTTCAGGCAGAAATGGTGTTCCTGACAAGATGGAGGCTTGGAGATTCTGGCCTTTATTTTAACCCTTTCAGTTTCTCCTTTTGTTCTCTAGAAGAACAATAATATATATAACATTAAACCTTTCTGCAGATAAAGGAAATGGCCTACGTCTCAATATGTCACATAATTTAAGGGTCAGCTATTTGTGAGAATTGGTGGGGGGCTAATTTCTACTGGGAGCGACTGTACAAACATCCTGCTTGCACGCATCTTTCATTCTGCATTTACTCAGAATGGCAAAACGGACAAAATGGCTGCTATGGTCAAAATGGCTGACTTGTTATCCTTTCCTTTTGGTTGACTCACGATTATTAGTGGTCAGGGAGTATTATGCCCTTCAAAACACTAATTGGCAGGCGCTTTGTCTTTGTCTTTATTAGCTATTTGTGCTGGGGCTGGCACTATTTTGACGTGCGTGATGTGTATCCATGATGATAATTAAGCAAACTTTTACTGCAGTGTTGGTGGTGAGTAGTACTTTAAATGGCCTTTTCATCTCGGATGAAGAGCATGCTTGCGTAAGAAATGCTTGACGATTAGCCCGTCTCACGTATGTGCACTTTCAACTTTGACCTATGCCTAGAGAGACTCAAAAAATATATTACCAACTGATTTTAACAATAACTACTGCATATACTAAAAAGGGAAACCTTTGGAAAGAAAATGGTTAAAAGTTATAAAGTTGGCAGATATGATATATCCCTCAACATGGACGGCTTGCTGCTTGCTTTGCTGTAACATCTGCAAAGGTATTTCTTAATGAGAGCCTGTCAGCCCTGTTAGTATGGGCAGCAAACTTTATTATTGCAAGAGCCATTGGAGGTAACATTGCTTCAAATAAATTCTGAACCTTCTGTTCATTGTGTATTGTCAACAAACATATCAAGTTCTGAATCCTCTATAAGGATCTAAAAGATTCCTTCCCTAACCTATGTAACAGTATCTGTGTCACTAACACAGTTGTGTGGAATTCGTGCCTCAGGTGTTGGTAAAGTAGCGGGATTTAATGTTGTGCATCTGTGAACGGTAATATTGTCAGAGCCCTGCAGTATTATCTTGTATTTGGTCAGCCTGCTCTTGGTCAATTGTGTGGACCTGCGCAGAAGTAAAGTATAGACTGCATGGGGGACATAAACCTATAAGGTGTGTCCTTGTACTAGAGTCTGTGCCGTCAACAAGAGTTGCAGCAGCCGCTACAGCTCTTAGACATGGGGGAAATGCTTGTGCGACAGAATCTAAGCTTTACTGTGCAAAAAGATTGTTCTGCTGCTTCAGTGCTTTGAGGAGAGCCATATCTGGGTATCTCCCCTCTTTTGTTCATATATTAGCTATATACTGTACCATGTGAATAATATATATTAACATATTATGAAAACAGTAGTGGCTAAAGTTTTGGTTGCTTGATCTGTAGCAAAATTAAACTGGGAAATAGATTTGTATGTGTAGCGATTATAAAAATATTTACTGCTTGTGGTAAAAGTAAAAGCCTGTAGTAGGTCTTTTAACATCTGTAGCATTAGCAATAGGGAACCTGTAAATATAAGAAAAACCCAGAAACCTTGGGCAGGAGATTTCCATTTAAAATAGACAAATAATTTTGCATAGGAATCCACACTAATTTCTCAAATGGAATAATATAGTCTCCTTATAAATTGCCGAGAACACTGCTAGTGTTCTGCCTTTAAAAAACACTCAGTACCCTTCCATTTGATTAAAAAAAAAAAATCTTAGCTTGTTATCAGGGCGTTCCGCCAGCCTGGGCCTTGCACCAAATGACCCTGAACAGATAAGATAACGGCTTCTTCATAAACTAAATAATAATTACTGGATTGGAACATTAGTTTAATGTTAAAAAATGGAGGTTTCTCCACAGCCCTAAAAACTACATTTTTTATGGCCTCTCAAAAACGGGACTTTTATACCAATAGGTCAAATAACTTATAAACACAAAATATATTCCAACAAGAGCATGCTACATTCTTCCACTCGTTCCTCTGAATGCCTTCTGAAGGAAATCTCATACTTTTGCAAACTTCCTTCACTACAAATTTATGCTATCCTGTTTCAACTCTGCCCTCTCTCAAGCTAAACATACCTACTTCTCTCCATTAATCAACACGCACAAGTCTAACCCACACCAACTCTTCTCTGTCTTTGACTCTCTACTCAAACCACTCTCAGCTGCATCTTCTTCCTTCATCTTTCAACAATTGTTAATTAGATGCGTAAATTAGAGGCGTAACAATATTAGCATATTACTAAATAACAGCGTAGCTGGGAATTTTCCACTCATATACATTATCTATAGCCTTGGTTTCTGTAATCAAAAGTGGTGGCCAAGCCGATTCCAAGAAAACACAGTACTGGTGTCCAGACAACAGAACAGTGCTGTTTTTCTGACCATAACTGGCGAATGCTGGTAAAACGACCTGCATGTTTGGAGGTCGTTTCGTGCATACATATATCACTTAGTTCAGGGAAAAGTTCAGGCAGAAATGGTGTTCCTGACAAGATGGAGGCTTGGAGATTCTGGCCTTTATTTGAACCCTTTGAGTTATAATAATACATGGTTGCATAAATGAACAAAGGTTATACATTCAGTTTACAGACATTTCATGGACAGTCTGACATCAATAGTGGGGAAGCTACTTGAATTTAATACGGGATAATACAGTATTCAGGAACACATAATGAAAAACAAAATTATTTGTAATAGTCAGCATAGATTTATGAAGATACGTCATGCCAAACTAACATTTCTAGTTTCTTTGAGGCGGTAAGTAGGAATTTAGACCAGGGTAATGCAGTTGATGTGGTCTAGTTAGATTTTGCAAAGGTTCCACAGGAGGTTAATGTACAAAATAAAGCCAATTGGACTCTGTCAAAATATTTACACATGGATAGAAAACTGATTGAAGGATAGACAACCAAGAGTTGTCATAAATGGAACTTTTTCAAGTTGGGCTAAAGTTGTGAGTGGAGTACCTCAAGGATCGGTATTGGGACCCCTGCTTTTTGACTTGTTTATTAATGACCTGGAGTTTGGCATAGAGAGCAAAGTCTCAATCTTTGCCGATGACACTAAATTGTGTAAGGTAGTAGAATCAGAGCAGGATGTAATGTCTCTCCTGAAGGACTTGAATAGACTGGAAACGTGGGCAGGTAAATGGCAGATGAGGTTTAATACAGATAAATGTAAAGTTATGCATTTGGGAAACAACAATAAACAGGCGACTTACAAATTAAATGAGGATAAATTAGGAGAATTCTTGATGGAGAAGGATTTAGGAGCGCTTCTAGACAGCAGGCTTAGCAATCAGAAATCATGATGCTCAGTACAAATGAAAGGATCAGGGCCTCCCGCCCTGCCCCCGGAACCCATAGCGCATCTATATATATATTTTTTAGCACGAAACGGTTTTCTTCTTATTGTAATATGGAAAATAACATTACAATGCAATCTGTTTATTTTTTCAACAAAAGACAGGCGACTGCCTGCCTGGGTGGGTAGGTGACTGCCTGCGTGAGTGGTTGTCTGACTGCCATTGGGTGACTGACTGCCCTTGAGTGAATGACTTGGGTGGGTGGGTGAGTGAATGACTTGGGTGGGTGAGTGAATGACTTGGGTGGGTGAGTGAATGACTTGGGTGACTGAGTGGGTGGGTGGGTGTTTGACTTACTGGGTGGGTGAGTTTTGACTGACTGGGTGGGTGAGTTGGGCGAATTGGGCGACTGGCTGGGTTGGTGGGTGGGTGAGTGACTGCCTGGGTTGGTGACTGACCTTGACCGGGTGGGTGCTGCTTCCTGCCCCACCAGACGCTACCCCCCTGCCTCTGATATCCCCGTGGCTCCTGCCCGGGGCAGGAGGTAGGCTCTGGCTCGAGTGGTGGGGGGCCGAGACTGGCGGATTCCGTGGCTGGAGATGGGCGTGTGGTGGAAGCTGGGTTGGCGCGCGCGGGGGAAGGTGGGTTGGCGGGCGTGGGCCCGCCATGGCGCTTCCCCTCCGTCCCACATTGGGAGCGGGGGTGGGAGGAGGGAGCGGGCCCACAGGCACAGGCCGGATACCCTGCTTTCCCTGCGCATGCACGCCGGGACCTCAGCTCTGCGCATGTGCACGGGGGGACGCCAACACCGGCAGACCCCCCTGCGCATAAAAATCTGTAAAAATCTGTAAGATAAGGGAGACTTTAGAGGTTAAATAAGCATATGCTTGGATATATTAACCCCTTCTGGGTTTATTTCACATAACATTAGTATGCATTTAGCATAGGGACCTGCTATAGAGACTTACCTTGACGTGGTTAGCAGGCATGGCATTATTTGATCAAAGGATGTAACCAAAAGTCTCCTTTATCTTATAGATTTTTACACCATATATATTTATTCCCCAATTATTGCTATCCCAAAGGGAGAAGCGCAGGGATTCACTTTCTGTTTTTCACATTTGTATTCTCAATCCCTTCACCAGCTGCATGCTCCTTACATGGAGAAGCACGGTGATTATATATTTGTCAATCAATTTGTATTAACCACACCTTTAATTATCAGTAACACTATTTAGTTGGAATTATATTTTTGCTTTATCTGTGATATGTTGTACAGCCTGTTGCCATGTGGGTATGCCAAGGTCATCAGCTGTATAAATTATGAGCTTGTCTTAAAGTTCTGCACAGAAGTCACTCTGTATGCAGGTCATTTTTTAGATTGTTCCCAGATCTAAAGAGATGTACTTTTCCTTTTTAGTTTATTTTTTTTCCTCTTCTTTGGCTGGTATACAAAAAAGCACAGCAACGTTAAATGGTTTATCCTTGGAAGAAGGTCACTTCTGCTCATAGAAATAAAGGCTATAGTTTATGCCAATCAAGAAAGTATTTTACGATCTTCTACATCAGGGGTGCGCAAACTAATTGAGCTGCGCCCCCCTGCCCGGGAGCCACAGTGTTCGTGCCCCCCTTCTCCAATAACTCAGCGTCAAATGACTCCTTGGGTCGTGTGACGTCATGTCACGTGACCCGCCACGTCATTTTACGCGTGATACCATGGTGATGCGTGACGTGCTGTGAGGAAGATTGTGGGGCTTCTGTAAACGCCCACGCTCCCCATAGAAACTCTCCCGCCCCCTGGGGGACGTGCCCCCCAGTTTGTGCACCGCTTTTCTACATAACTGTGCAATGTTATGCAGTGTATTGTCAATTTAAGTAGTTTGTGTATGTATCATAGTAGATGTGACTTATGCTTGTTTTTCCCTGCAGGTCCTGCATTTTTTGTATAATAAAGGCAACAACAAAAAATTGTAGATAATGTCACAGAGAAAAGACCTAGAAAAATTCCGCGATGTTGATGAGGATGAAATCTTAAACAAGTTGTCTGAAGAAGAGATCCGTGCTCTGGAAGGGGAGTTGCATGAATTAGATCCAGATGTAGGTATCGCTAATTGTAAAATCCTTGACAGTCATGCAGAAATAATATTATGAAATCTCTCTGTATACTGTACTGTAGTTCCCGGTATAACTAACTGTGCATAGTATCTAGCTTCAAATATGTCGATTCTACTGCTGAATTAAGGCTAACAGAGTTGTTTGGAGAAGATTTCAGTCATATTCTTCCATGTTTATATAATTGAGCAATTTTGGAGGGGGTTATCTTAATATATAAAATCGAAAGGTTAGTGCTATCTGCGGTGAATCTGATTGGTCCTCAGCCTCTGGCCAATCAGATTGGTGGCTCTGACGTCACCCAACTGCCACTCTCTTCCCCCTCGGCCACACACACACACTCACTCAC
This sequence comes from Ascaphus truei, assembly GCF_040206685.1. Lineage (NCBI taxonomy): Eukaryota > Metazoa > Chordata > Amphibia > Anura > Ascaphidae > Ascaphus > Ascaphus truei. The sequence continues at coordinate 255,158,177 of NC_134483.1, forward strand.
TCACTCTCTCACACTCTCTCTCACACTCCCTCTCACACTCTCTCTCTCTCCCCATCCCACTCACCTCCCTCCCCGGCGCTCACTCACCTCCCCCCCTGGCGCTCACTTCCCTCCCTCCCCGGCGGGGGAACAGGCAGTGGGCAGGCAGCCTCGCCGAGTGGCTAAGATGGCGGCGCCCGGAAGGACCCCCTTCCTCCTGCAGCTGCCTCGCGGCACCGAGTGCCTAAGATGGCGGCGCCCGGAAAGATTCACCTACGTCCCCGGCGCTCACTTCCGGCGCTCATTTCCCTCCCTCCCCGTCGCTCACTTCTCTCCCTCCCCGGCTCTCACTTCCCTCCCTCCCCGGCGCTCACTTCCCTCCCCGGCGGGGGGACAGGCAGTGGGCAGGCAGCCTCCGGAAGGACCCCCGCTCCCCGGCGCTCAACCACTTCCCCCCACCGCCCAGAGCACGCTCTCTTCGGCTCACCCTCCACCCCCACACGCCGCTACCCCGGTCAACATCCCCGAGGAGCAGGAGGAGGGGACGGCAGGGAGTTGCGGCCGTGCAATAGCTCCTTTGTGCCACCGGGAGTCGCCGGAGGCCACGAGGGGGGAGAGAACCACTGGCAGGCCGAGGAGCAAGCACATGCTGCCAGGGGAGGAAATGCACGGGGAGGAATCCATGCCTTTGAGGCCCCCGCCTGCCTTTAACGCCCCCCCTGCCTTTGACGCCCCCCCTGCCTTTGACGCCCCCCCCCTGCCTTTGACGCCCCCCTGCCTCTGACGCCCCCCCTGCCTTTGATGCCCCCCCCACCTTTGACACCCCCCCGCCTTTGACGCCCCCCCTGCCTTTGACACCCCCCCTGCCTTTCACCGCCCCCTCCCTGCCTTTCACCGCACCCACCCCCCTCCCTGCCTTTCACGCCCCCGTCCCCTCCCTGCCTTTCACACCCCCGTCCCCTCCCTACCTCCGGGCAACGCCGGGTATATCAGCTAGTATGCAATAAAAGAATGCATTATTGAAGGGTTATGTCATTACAGTTACTTTCACATTGTGTCACTGCATGAAGAATATTGTTTATTATTCATGGAAATAGGATTTATGTAGTAGCTTTAATACTGTGATGCAATAATTAAAAAAACAAGGGATATATATCAAGATAATGCAACTGGCAACACTTACATAGCCTGACATCTTTCAATGTACTTGCCTGTAAGGCAGTGTATGGTTATCAACAACTTGTTGTGGAGCGGAACATACTTGTTCATATGCAACCATCACCAGGGATTACTATGGCCTTTCCATAGGACCACAAGTGGTTTGTTCAATTAGATTTGTAGATTAGCATTACACCAGCCTCACAATTTAAAAGGGCTAATGCTAATGGACATGCAAGAAAAGACTTAAATAAATATGATGGCTAGTAATTTATAGTGTGTTAATTACAGAACATACTTATGGAAACGTAGATGAAGTTTTAAGTAAAGAAAACACATAAAGGATCCACAGAAAATTAAATATAGAATAGAGGATTGAGCTATCTGTCCTTTCTCCTGTGCTTTGAAGGGAGCCATCTTGGATTTGTGATGTCATTTGGATGGCACTTATACCAGAAAAACTCTACTGTAGCGTTATACGATCTCTCATTATTACCTCTGGGCTCTCCTTTTGTCCTATTTGCCAGTGCTGCTGAGTAAAGCACCAGGTGAGAAAAAAAGGGGGGTTAACCCCTGCGACAAGTGCTCTAAGGCTGTCCGGATGGGTAGCATAAATCTTCGTATGACTTGTTCATATATTAACTGGAAACGGTCAGGTTGGTTTTAATGTAATTTCTTCATAGACTCTTGGTGTGTTATGGACTAATAGAAAGGAGAGGGGTGAATCTAGCGGTAAGAGGAACCGGAGATGCCAGTGAACTCACTGTAAAGTGTATCCCACGGCAAACCTCCGAACCTCTACACCGCATCCCCCACTAGCCCTGGTGTCCCACACAGTAAATGGTACTCACAATGTTGGTGCTGTGGAAGTGTGTTCTCACAACCCAGGGGGAGCATAAAGGAGAAAAAACAACACAACAATGTAAGTGCAGATAATATTGACGAGTGAAATAGCTCAATTGCAATCTTTGCTCATTTGTGCAGCCTACTCACCGGATTTCAGTGTTAATCAGGCTACATCAGTAAACATGGATCAGAGATAATCTTCTGAGTTTGAAGTGGTGTTACACTCCATTTCCAGCGAGATGGTGGGATGTAAAGATAGAAAATATGCCCATAGTGCAGATCAATCATATAAAAGGATGTTTATATAAAATTTCAAAAATGCACACTTATAATAAAATCTAATTTAAAACAGCATGAATCACCAATGTGATAATAGGAGATTTGACTTGTGCCTTGGCTCACCCCCCGCCTCCGTTTGGCATCTGGTGTTCTCTGCGGATGCTTCCGCATTCGGCTGTCTGCCTCCCGATCACTCTCTGGGGCTCAGTGCCGTCGCGGTGTCCAGAGCGTCGCGTCACTTCCGGTTGGGCTTCTGGGTTGGGCAGTGAAGTGACGCGCATAGTAGCCAAGATTGCAATTGAGCTATTTCACTCGTCAATATTGTCTGCACTTAGATTGTTGTGTTGTTTTTTCTCCTTTATGCTCCCCCTGGGTTGTGAAAACACATTTCTACCATTTGGGGACCAGTGAAGACAGGCCCTGCCAGAAGGGTTTGAGCAGGGAGTTACAACCTTTATTTATTTATCACGTTATTCATCACGTTATTTGCACATATACTGTTCACTGTTAACTATTTTTTGGTAGGTTTAAATAATAATCACTTTATTATTAGTGATCACTTTTAGTGTTTAGCGCCTGTTTATCACTATCACTATATCACAGGTGCCGTGGAAGTGCCAGCCTGGATCGGATCGCAGAATCAACATGCTCCAGCCGAATAACCGGAAATAGAAAAAATTGCTGCAGGGGTGATTCACTGCTGACCGGTGAGAGTTTTGGAAAAGCCAAGCACAATCAATGATTAGTTTGAAAAATGTAATGTGCAGTTACAATTATACACAATAGCAGGTAACTAATACGTTTCGTCCCTGGTTTGGAACTTTGTCAAAGAGTGACTGGTCCAACAACCAGGTGATCTTTAAATAGGTGTGCCCAATGTCTGATTGGATCAGTCAATCAAATCAAATCAACATATGGGGCGTGTCAGGTAAAATTCACCTGTTGATTAATAGATCTGGCTAATGCATTCGTTAATACTGCAGAAAGCCAATAACTGAGTAAACCATATTAGAAGGTCACCTGGAAGCTGAAAAACAAACAAACAAAATGTGCAAATCTAGACATAACATATAACATTAAAATCCCAAGTTATAATGTGACCACTAACAACTAAAAAAGATGTTATAAAGGTCACTAGCTAAAAAGTAACCAGTAAAAGTAGCAATGTGTACTCAAAAGCAACAAGTATTTAAAGTATCTAAATATAGTATAATAGTAGCAATGTACATGAAAAATCTATACATTTATATAAACCTAAGTGAAAATAAACTCATATAATAGATGAAGAAAATAATAACAATGAATATACAAATGAAACCATATACTGTAACATAAAACCTAAATGACGGATCGATTTATAGCTAGAGACTTTAAAAGTAAACATATACATAAAGTCTTTATTCATACTGATTCTTTAGATAGGAATTAACTTATCAAACAGAAACCTAAACATTCAAAATATAAAACCAGATCCTGTCAATATCCTGATAATGATCAGAGCTGTCTTACGTTCATAACTACGTACAATAGTCCGGCACAATCTATTGCGCCATCATTCAAAAACGCTGGAACACCTTATCATTGGGCAAGGATATTGCCACGGTGATACAGGGTGGGCCTAAATTCATTTTTAGAAAAGCTAAGACACTTGCTTCGTACCTTTCGCCAAGTTTATTTGATTCAAGATCTTTACATTCTAAAATATGAGGTATTCCCAAAGGTTTCTTTGCCTGTGGAAGGTGTTCCATGTATGTATATGCTAATCCTATTAAATCTATAGCATATAGCTAATCTAACTATCGTATTAAGAACTTTATAAATTGTAACACTAGTTTTGTGATTTATCTTCTAAAATGCGGCTGTCATAAACAACATACATAGGCCGCACAATAAGATCTTTAAGGTCTAGAATATTAGAGCATGTACTGCTTATTAAAAAGAAGGATGTATCACATCCAGTGGCCCATTATTTATCGTCCTGTCCCCAAAGGGGTATTGACAATGTTTCATTTTCTGGTATTGAACATATTCCATCTCACCACAGAGGGGGTGATAGACTAAATACAGTACATTAAATAAGAAAGAGATGTTTTGGATCTATACCTTGAATACTTTGAACCCTTGGGCATTAACATAGAATGGGAACATAAACATTTTTTGACCGATTGATCGCTCTTGTTCAAAGTATTCAGGGTTGATCAAGTACTGTATATAATGTCTATTATTGTTTCTATGTATATTTTTCAGGTTTTTTTTCAGTTTTTTCAGTTATTAAATAGTCTAATTGGATTCAATTGTATATTTGTTAGATTACTTATTTCATTATTATTTATACTAATTTATAGTATTATATACGTAAAGGCTATAATTTGTTTTAAGTTATATGGTTTCATTTGTATATTCATTGTTATTATTTTCTTCATCTATTATATAAGTTTATTTTCAGTTTATAGGTTTATTAAATGTATAGATTTTTCATTCATGCTACTATTATACTATATTTAGGTACTTTAAATACTTGTTGCTTTTTGAAGTACACATTGCTTCTTTTACTGGTTACTTTTTAGCTGGTGATCTTTATAACATCTTTTTTAGTTGTTAGTGGTCACCATATAACTTGTGATTTTAATGTTATATGTTATGTCTAGATTTGCATTTTTTGTTTGTTTGTTTCTCGGCTTCCAGGTGACCTTCTAATATGATTTACTCAGTCATTGGCTTTCTGCAGTATTAACGAATGCATTAGCCCCCTATGACTGATCCAATCAGACATTGGACACACCTATTTAAAGATCACCTGGATGTTAGACCAGTCACTCTTTGACAAAGTTCCAAACCAGGGACAAAACGCATCAGTTACCTGCTATTGTGTATAATTGTTACTGCACAATACATTTTTCAAACTAATCATTGATTACACTTGGCTTTTCTAAAACTCTCACCGGTCAGCAGTGAACCGGCTTTTTTAGCTATTTTTTCTAAAGCACCAAGTGAACTAGATTTGTAAATATAATGCTATATTTTCACTTTGTGCAGTAATATGTGGTAGTATCTATAACTGGCACTTATCCCTGTTTAAATAAAGTTGCCTCTAATGGTCTTAGAAACCCAGCAGAGAGCTGGTTAATTGCTGCTAGTCAATTAACCAGCTCCATCTGGATAATCAGAGGAGGGTAAAAAAACTTGCGGAGGACAGACTAAGATACTCCTGATGACACTCACAACTATGCTTGTTGGAGATAATGTTTTCAGCACAAAGGCTGTACTGAGATCAAGACACCTGGACAGCAAGTACCAGACAACTATCCAGAACAAGAGACTGCCACAAAGAGCCCAGACTTACTGGTACCTCTTGAGACTTTTGAGTAATCGGTTGGTATGGGGCTTTTTCTCCCAGTCTTCCAGATAGGGACTGGGAAGTGAGTGAGCCCTTACACAGGAATAGGTGTTTGTTGCTTTGTTTATTTTGTTTATGTATGCGGTGCATTGTTTAAAGGGACAGGCTCAATAAAGCCATGTTTTCATTTCCCGAAAACTGTCTCCCTTTAGTGTACATCTGCATACGTCTCTTGCAGTATCATTATTGTTTTAGTTAACCTCTTTGCGGCTAGATGGGCCAACAATTCTTAGCAATGTATTGCAGACCTCTTTGGCTGCAAAGGGTTTAAACTATAGTAACTATAAGGATTGCTTTTTTCTTCTACTGTATGTCCTCTATGGCAGCCATAATAATGGGTCTATTCCATGAACCAGCTTAGGTAGGACAAGCACTTCCTTAAAACCGCCCTATATAAGGGGGCATCTTCATCTCAGGTCAGTTATTCCTGTCCTAACTTAGCTGGGGGAAGGACGTCAGCAGGTTCCTTCATCTATTTTTAAGTATTCAACATTTTTCTTTGTATTTTTCACTTAGGCTGCTTTCATGTCCTCCTGTTTGGTGCGTTTCCAGCCTCTTCAGGATGATGGGGTTATTAAGCCTAGGAAAGCTGCCTATAAGTCTTAATCGAACGAGGAAAAATCTGCTGGTTTAATTGACTGGATGAAGATTTTGCTTATGCATTCCTTTGAAAAAGTTAAATCGCAAGGAGGTGTAGGTCACAGACTTCACTAGATGTATTTTTGATTACTTAGAGCAAGCATCATTTTCAGAACTTGGGGAATATTCTTTATCCGAGGAGGAAAAAGCCAAGCAGTTGTGAGATCCTTTAAGATGGAAACCATAGATAAACCAAGAATATGAGGACAACATTAAATATTAAGGATGCCAGAGAGGAACTGGGATTCGTGGACCAGGCTTTTCTATGATTTAAAGAAGACAAGTAGAACTTTCTGTTTTCAGAGTGCTATCAAGGACATTGTAAAAACAAAATGGGCATCACTGGATAGAAGATCAGCAAAGACTAAACGATTTTCCAAAATATACGCATTCAAAGAAGAAGGTACCAAGGATTTGGTAATCCCGTGGAAGGTAGATGCCAAATTGGTAAAAAATACAGCAATTCCCCTGGAGGCTGGATCATCTTTTAGGGATCCTATGGATTATAGAATAGAAGGGGTCCTGTACAAGCAATATTCAGCTATTTGTAAGAAATTGAAACCAGCAGTGGCCTGTATCCCAAGAACAGTCAGCATTTTGAACTCTAACCTTGAAGATAAGATTGAGGCTGGAATATCAAAAATATTTGATTGATTTCTTATGTGATTATATTTTTCTCAATGGATATCATTTGACTATCGGCAAGATTGTCTGCATATTCCATATTCCAACACTAGAAGAAGAGCATTATGATGTAAACCTTGGGTGGCGGCGGGTGCCTTATCTAAAATTAGGCTAGTTGTATTGCCTTTTGCAGGTGCATACCTCTCTGGTGAACCATTAGACAATATCTATATCTATATAACTAAAAACGTTGTATGTTTGCTGTGCTTATGGGCAATCTGATTGGTCCGTCGGTCTGTCACTCAGCCTCTAGCCAATCAGATTGGTCCGTGGCCCGCCCCCGCACGCCTCTCATTGGCTTGCTTGCTTCTATGACCTCACCCAACTGCCACACTCTCACCCGCTGCCAACACATCTGTGGGGGGGGGGCATGCACAACCACCCGGCCACTCTCCTCTTCTCCTCCTCACCCCACGGCCTGGCCCGCTGGATCCCCCCCATCACCCAAAGCTCCACTCCCCGCCGGCTCCACCCCCCCTCCATCACCCGCAGCTCACCTCCCCGCTACCTTCCCTCGCGGGGAGGGGGGGACTGGGGAGCGAAGTCCCTGAAGGTCCCTGGTTCCCGTCCAGAGAACAGCTCCCATCCGCAGCAGGCTGGTGGGGTTTCTGGATCACTGGACTAAAAAAAAAGTGGATTCCTGGATTCTAACATTTGTTGCCCAAGGATATTCTTTGAACTTCCTGATGATACCAGGTTATCATTTCAGAGAATCATATCTCTCAAACAATCCAGAAAAGAATCAAGCCTTAAATCAGGTGGGTTTAAGATCTGCTGGTCAATGCTGCAATTCAGCCGTTTACACATTGCGAGAAAGGCAAAATATTTTATTTGGATCTGTTTCTAGTGCTGAAAGCATCTGGTGGATTCAGTCCTAAATCTAAAGGAAAATAATACTCTTTTTTAACTTCCAGATGGAGTATTTAAGGACCGTCATATCTGTGATAGAAAAAGGGGCATACAGTATGTTGCCATCTATAGATCTAAAAAAGATGCGTATCCCCATATTCCAATAAAGGAATCACACCGCCAGTTTCTGAGGTTTTGTTTATCAGCAGTCACTACCAGTTTACAGCACTTCTCTTTGGACTGACTACAGCACCCAGAACCTTCACAAAGGTCATGATATCAGTGGCAACATTGTTAAGACAAAAAGGCATTTCCGTGGTATCATATTTGGATGATTAGCTGATCAAAGCCCGTCAGACTGGGTTGCCAAAGATCATGTGTGTATAGTGCACAATGTACTGGAAGACCATGGTTGGATCATAAACCTGAAGAAAAGCAGGCTTGTGCTAGCTCAAATCCTTCAGTTTATAGGAGTCGTCTTTGATAGACGAGAAGGCCTGCTCTCACTAATTACCCGGAAGGTTCACAGAATTATTGTGAAAATCAGAATGTTCAGACAACTCAGAAGACCATTAAAGTTACAATTCAACCACTCATGCATCTGATAGGTCTTCTTGAATCAGTGACAGACATAGTTCCCTGGTCCACATTTCTCTTCAGACCACTGCAGATAATCTTTCTCACGTTAGGTGGGCATCGTAATCCCAAACTAAATTCCAGACTTCAATTGTTACCAAGCACAAGACTCCATTTGCATTCGTGGACCTCCATCAAAAACTTGCAAAAAAAGTCATTGATTCCTCTGATCTGGACAGTATTAAAGACTGTTGCAAGCCATTTAGAATGGGGAGTGATTTTTCAGGTTCATATGATCCAAGGGCTCTGGTCTTGTCAGGAAAGGAAACTTCCAATCAACGTGTTAGAAGTTCGAGCCATATTTTATGCCATATAAGGTCTTCAGACAATTTTCCATGAAGGATTCTATTCGACAACATTACAGCAGTAGTGTATATAAATCTACAAGGAGGAAGAAGGAGTCCGAGAGTTCTCAAAGACACATCCAGAAACCTGCCCAGGCCTGGAGAAAGCAGTAACGTACATCTACGCGGCTTACATTTCAGGAGACAGAAATAACGAAGTTGACTTTCTCAGCAGGTGTTCAATACACCCAGGAGAGTAGGAGCTGAACCAGGAACTGTTTGTCATGGGTGACCATAACTTTTAACACCGAAACCACCGGGATCACTATCACCAGACAGGACACAATAATTGAATAAACGAAAATGTATTCTGGCAAGCCAGCAAACACACAAAATACACAATCACCATGAAACACTCACCAACTGGGGGGCCTGTAAGAGCCTAGAGAAATATAAGAAAGAGATATTAGAGAACAATATGTTTGATGGCTACTTTAGGACTGCAAATAATATTACATATTTTATCTCTGAATTATATGATTGGATCCGAGATAAAGACCATGGCAAACAATTGCAAAAAGAGGCAGCCAAGTGGAACAAGGACTTCCCAGAAATAACAGAGATTAACTCTTTTCTGTTTGGATTGCGTAGAACTAGGAAAATAATAATATCACAGACATGGAGGGAATTACAATTTAAATGACTACATAGAGCATATTATGCATTTGATTCCAATATAAACAGATTTGAAAAAGACAAAAATAAATGCCCAAAATGTCTGCTTATTAAAGAGGGTCTAAAACACTGCATAAGGGCATGCCCATGTATATCGAATTTTATGGGACCAGGTTAATTAATAAATAATAAAAATTGTTTGTTCTTGTATAGCGCTGCTAGTTTTACGTAGTGCTTTACAGAGACATTTTTTTTGAGACACAGTCCCTGCCGAGCTTATAATCTATGTGTTTTAGTGACAAAGAAGGAAAAAATAGACAGTGCGCAACTAAAACAGAAACCCACGTGAAAAGAGGCAATAGTTAAATCACTAATTGTCTCATATTTGCAAATATGTGCAAACAAGGTAAAAATGACCGTAAGATGATGATACACTAGATTGCGTCTGCAGCCGTCATGGGTGTGGCTCAGCACCCCTGGGGCTAAGAAAGTGATACAAAAACAGAGCGCAAAATAGGGAAGTATGAACAAATTGAAATTATATTAAAAAATTAATGGTTCTGCGTACATCAATATGAAATAAAACAGGCAATCAATGAGGTATGGTGGAGTTACAGCACGCCGGAACTGGAAACCGCAGATAGCATAAAACACCACTAGTACATCAGCAGCAGAAAACGTCCTTTGGAGCAGCATTCATAAGGCCCCTCTGGTCCAACAACAAATTAGGTCAATGGTGTAGGTAAGAACCGGTGGTAGGCTCCCACAGTAAAGTCCCAAGCACTCGCCGTGCTTCCTGCTTCGTGCCCTGCTACACGCACTTCCGGTCACGTGACTCGGGCGCACCGGTCACCAGCTGATGACGTGTCCGTAACAGGGGACTTATCCCTGTTCACAAATGTGCCTCTAATCCAGCAGTGTGGGGGTTAACTGCTGGTAGGCAATTAACTAACACCACCTGGCTGATTATAGGTCTTAGAAAAAGCCTGCCTCTGAGACAGGAAGAGAGATTCCTGAGCACACATGTGAGCTGAACAAGGAGACAGATGTCTTGAGCCTGCCAGAAGAGACTGCATGCTGCCAACAAGACACAGGGGAAAGTACTTCTAAACCTGGACATTGCCTTATCGCACAAAGGTGTGGACACCAGGAGAACAAAGAAGCCTTCCTCTACAAGAAAACAGATAAGACTTTTCTTATAAGAGTGTTATCTATGTCTTTATGTATGTATAAATGTCCCTATGACTTCGGCCGGTGAATCGTAACCACACAGTTAAAGAGAGCTTGACTACAAGTGTACAGTATATATACTCCAAAGTGGAGCGGATTTTGTTTGCTGATTTACATGTTTGCTGTGTTTAAAGTGACAGGCGCAATAAAGCCTTATTTTAATTTCACTTTAAAACAGTCTCCATTGCATACCTCTGAACACGTCTCTTTCAGTGTCACACACAGTGTACCTCTCTCAAGGGCTGGATGTTAGTCCAATAGTGTGGAATAAAACAGGAGCGCAACGGAGCAGCATGTGCATATGGGGACAAGCACAAATGGGCCAAATAATGCAGATAGTGCAGATATTGCAGAAATAACTGTTAACAGTTGTTTGGCATAAATCCAACGCGCTTCGTAGCGCGAACGCTACTTCTTCAGGGAATGTGAAGCACTGGGCAAACACTGATAGTATATATACCCATCATTCCACTTTGATTGGAAGCTTTTTTTAACTGACAATAAATTTTGGCTTGAGAAAACAACCTTGCAGAGGTACATTGACTGTGGGAGGATACCTTGGGGTCTACGGATCCTCAAAACCCCCACGTTTGGTAAAGTTGATGTACATTTTAGTAAAGAATGGAATAGAGTACTGGGTGAGTGCTCCACGGAGTTAATGCGGTTAATCATTTATGAACGCAATAAATCCTTGTTATTAATTGAGACAGAAATACTGAAAGAAATAAAAATCCTGGAGCATATTGTTATTATTTAAGATTGCTCCAAGATTGAATATTAATTAATAGCAAAATTGGAGAATACAGGAGAAGAACTTGTGAAGATTAATCACAAAAAAATTTAAGAGACAAATTGGACTATGCCAATGGCAAACAGAGAGATTGGGCTAGAAATGAGGAGTGAGGAAGGGTGGTTGATAAGGTTTATGTTCCACATCATGGGGCCAAAAGGGGCCCCCATTCCTCCGGGACCAGGGAGTCTGGACAGAGGGGTCCCCCTAGGCATCATGGGTGGACTTCTGATAGACATTATGATAACCACCAAGAGAGATCAAGAGATAGGAAAGGAGAGCCCAGGAGTGATCATCGCTCTTTCAGTAATAAGTACAATGATCATTGTGACGGGGAGGAAGGGGTTAATACCTGATTTGCTATGCATTACTGTGGTTGCCCTGTCCCAGCCATTTTTATTCCCCATTTGCAGGCCATTCCCTCCCTGCGAGGGTAAAAGACAAGATGCATTGCTTGCCATACCCTCTAACCGACACATGATTGCAGTCTAGAAGCCGGCATTTCAATGAGAAATACAAATTCTAGAATGAAAGCACCCATAAACCTGATTTTTGAGATGCAAATACAGTGTAAAAATTATATTTATGTGCATGTAGTGGTTCAGTTATAACACAAACTTAACATGTTGTTTAATAAAGTGGGTAAAAACTCCAGATCTTAAATGTAAGGCAGGAGCTATTTCTTGTAAGTCCAAGCAGGAATTCTGTGTACATCCAGCTGTGATATGGGTGAATGAGCTTCGGTATTTTTATGACCGAGCTTCAAAGGAGTCTCAATGGGCTGTAGGTATTTTTATGATGGAGCCTCAAAAGGCTCTCACAGATTTAGAATCCCCCTGTCTAAGAGAGTGTCAGTTATGAAAAGACCCAGAGACCCATAATGTATACAATACTTGCATACTGATGCACAGCAGATGCCAGTCTATTGACATTTATTGGTCAAAAATCAGACGGAGCGGCACCAAGTTATGGGTGTAGCCCTGGTATGCTAAGTGGCATGGGCGTCAACCTGACCCATGCGCCCTGCCCACCGGACAGCCCTTTTGACCGGTCTTATGAACTGTGGGTAACTTGGCTATTCGTGGGTTTTTTTGTTCCCACGAGGGGATTGGATCCACATGTTAAAGATAGCTTTGGGCAGTCTATAACTGTGGCTCCCCAGGTATCCCCAGTGTGATTCCTGACTTTTAATCCATGATGTAAAGATGCAAGACTTTGTTCCAGCACAGCAGCAACCAGTCCAGGAGTGAAGGGGTTAACAACAACATAACCACAGGACTTTTAAAACCAAGGCTGCATTTCTTGCACTGGCAAGCAAAGGACAATTTCTTTCGTTCCAAGGACAATTTATTTTGTTCCCTTATCCCAGTGAGTGTTGTTTTAAGTGTATTCTGCAGATGTCGTGTGTTTGTCTATTAAGGAAATAAATCCCAATTTATTTTGCAACTTGTTCTGTTCAATCAAGTACCTAGATTGATAAAAGTTGGTGTCATCGTGACAGGCTTTTAAAAAACTGGTGGCAGCTGGTGGGATACTGATTGAACCTATATTGCAGTTTCCTGCGGGCTCTGTAATATAGTGAGGACCTTGTAGTTTGCGAGCTCCTCAGACAAGTAGCAACTGACACACACTTCTAAAGAGCACGAGTGACTTCACTGCTCCCTTCACCTATACCCCGAAGGCACCATGAGCGATCGCTCAGGAAGGTTCAGGTCGTGGACCAGAGAGAAAGTCGTGGAGAAATGTGCGGGCTATGGCTTACCGACAGATGGGCGGTCGAAGGCACAACTGGAGGAGGATTTGGAGCATCATGAGGACCGCATGATCCTACCAGAGGGGCAAGTCCCCGTAGCTGCTGTGTTGGCAGACGCTATTCAGGCCGGAGTGCAGGAGGTCCCTCCAGCTCCGGGGCTGCAAGGACATGAGGAGAGTGCGTTCCTGAATGACTTCGAGACGCAGTGTTCCCGGTTCCGAATTCCAAGGAGGGACTGGGTGGTCAGACTGCGACCACTGTTATCTGGCAAAGCCAAACGGAGTGTGATGGGTATTCCACGCGTGGATGCCGATGACTACGGTCATGTGAAAAGCAAGCTGCTAACCCAGTATGCCCTGACCCCAGAATCTTACAGGGGCAAGTTCCGGACGGGGGTAGTACTCCCCGGAGAGTCATACAGCACCTATGCCGGTAGGATGGCTTTGCACGGGACTCAGCGGGTGGAGGCTAATGGGGTTACAAAATTCCATACCCTGCTGGACTTATTCTTTCAAGAGCAGCTGCTGCAGCAGCTTCCCACAGATGTGAGGGGATGGGTCTATGAAATGTTCAGTCCGCGCTCTGGCTCTTTAAGCTTGGATTGTTGATCCCTCTCAGTTCTCTTGCTGCTTCTGTGTTTATGAGGTGTCTCCCCCACCTCCAAATGTGGTCTCCACCGGAACCCCGATGGTGATACCAATATCAGCAAAACAAGAAAAAACACAAAAGCGCACCAAGATGAGAGATAGATATTGTATTAGCAACAAATAATAAAATTAGTAACTTACATATAAAATTTCTTTAATAATCCGCGATCTGGTGTCTATCACAGGAGTAGGGCATCACATAGGAAATATGAAGGGTAATCTCAGTTCTAAGAGATCAGACCCGCGCGCTAGGGCTGTCTCTGTTTCCTCTCCTGTCCTCCACGTGTGGTAGCGTGGTGCAGAGTGTAGCACACATGTGCAGGAACCGGGGCCTTCAATAGGTGTCCTTAGGATGCCTGTCCGTTTTTGATAGCATAAAAACGATCGGAAAAAAGCAGGAACGGTACACTTGAGTGTGTACTGATGGTGGGTAATAAAACCGCCAGCCACAACAGACTGTTGTGGCTGGCGGTTTTATTACCCACCATCAGTACACACTCAAGTGTACCGTTCCTGCTTTTTTCCGATCGTTTTTATGCTATCAAAAACAGACAGGCATCCTAAGGACACCTATTGAAGGCCCCGGTTCCTGCACATGTGTGCTACACTCTGCACCACGCTACCACACGTGGAGGACAGGAGAGGAAACAGAGACAGCCCTAGCGCGCGGGTCTGATCTCTTAGAACTGAGATTACCCTTCATATTTCCTATGTGATGCCCTACTCCTGTGATAGACACCAGATCGGGGATTATTAAAGACATTTTATATGTAAGTTACTAATTTTATTATTTGTTGCTAATACAATATCTATCTCTCATCTTGGTGCGCTTTTGTGTTTTTTCTTGTTTTGCGGATGGGTCTATGACCATAAACCTCAGACCTATGAGGATGCAGCGAAAATGGCAGATGAGTATGTGGCCAGCCGAGTTGCAATGAAGGACCCTGTAGCACCCAAAGGAGCGGGCCGTGCGGCCCAGGGCGCTAAGACTACACCTCCGTGGACACATCAGCCTGCGGCAGCAAAAACAACGCACACAAGGCTGCAGAGTTCAAGCATGAGAGGCGAAGATATTCCTGCAATAAAGTTGGACATCTCAGGCCAGATTGTCCGGACCGGGACCGGTCCAAGGGACCGGTCCAAGGGACCCCATCAGGGGCAACGCTCACCAGCTGCGAGGCCGGTCGCTCGTGTGCGACTGGCACACAGAGGAGCAAAGTACAGCCATGGAACTAGCCCACAGAGGGATGCCCAGCGGAGAGACTGCACTTGCCACCTTGGGACCAGCAGCGGAAAGCGGGGGACATCAGGATGCTCCAGTCGGGATGCAGCCCAACGATGTCCGGCAGAAGCATCTGCGGAAGGTGGCCATCGGAGACCGGCAGGCGGACGGCTTGCTAGACTCCGGTGCCACCGTGACTCTGGTTCGCCCTGATATGGTGCGGCCAGAGGATTTGCTCCCGGGCACCGGGATGCAAGTGACCATGCCAGACGGAGGACCGCGGTCACTCCAGGTTGCCCTGGTCTTTTTGGACTGGGGTGCCGGACGTGGCATGAGGGAGGTGGGGGTTTTGCCTGGGTTAGATGCCGAGGTCTTGCTGGGGAACGAACTAGGACACGTTACCTGTGTTTTTACCACTGAGCTGGCGCCTGTTGCAACGATCACCAGGAGCCAGTCAGCAAGGATCGCAGCGGAACCAGCCCCTGTCCCCCTGCATTTGGGACCTACAGTTCCAGTAGTCTCTACAGAGACCAGACAGGTAAGCCAGACTCAGTCGCTTTTTGACACTGACTTACTGTTCCCTGTACCTGTTCCCTGTCCCCTTGACTCAGATGTGACCGGGGGGTGGCCAGAGTTAGGTGCCCAGTTTAGGGATGCGGTGCGATCTGATCCCAGCTTGGAGGGCATGAGACTGCGGGCGTCCGAGTCTAAGCCAAGCAAGGGGTCTGATTACTTCTTGTGGCACCGCGGGCTCCTATATAGAGAGGGGTCCACCGGGTTAGATGAGGTATGGACGGGGAAGAGACAGCTAGTGGTACCCTGGGAGTATAGGGAGCAGTTGTTGCGGGTTGCCCACTCCATTCCACTAGGGGAGCATCAGGGGGTCGCTAGGACGCGAGCCCGGCTGTTGCAGCGTTACTACTGGCCCAGGGCATCCAGTGAGGCGGCAGAGTTCTACCGATCCTGTGACGCCTGCCAGCGAGTAGGTAAGGCGGGTGAACGTGTGAAGGCACCCCTGAACCCGTTACCGGTAATAGGGGAACCCTTTCAGCGGGTAGCTATGGACCTCGTGGGACCCCTCATGGTTCCCAGCTGGTCAGGAAAGCGCTACATTCTCACGGTGGTGGATATTGCCACCCGGTACCCTGAGGCGGTAGCGCTTGCCAGTATTGATGCTAGGGCAGTAGCTAAAGCTCTTTTAGCCATTTTTTCTAGGGTAGGTTTTCCTAGTGAGATCCTAACCGATCAGGGGTCACAGTTCATGAGTGAATTGCTCCAGTGTCTCTGGAATGCGTGCTGGGTGAAGCACCAGCGCACGACCCCTTACCACCCCAAACCAACGGACTATGTGAGAGGTTCAATGGTACCCTGAAGCAGATGCTGCGAACATTTATAGAGGCGGAGGGAAAAGACTGGGAGATTCACCTGCAGCACTTGCTGTTTGCATACCGAGAGGTACCGCAAGAATCTACAGGCTTCTCTCCCTTTGAGCTACTATATGGTCGCAGGGTACAGGGACCTCTGGACCTGAGACTACCAATACTGATGCTTTTGTGCTTCAGTATGTGATAGATCTCAGAGACGGGTTAGAGATGCTCATGGGATTAGCACATTACAACCTTAGGGCTGCTCAGACCAAGCAGAAGACTTGGTATGATCAGAATGCCCGTAGCAGAGAGTTCATCCCAGGACAGCAGGTACTTGTTCTCAAGCCCATTCGGGAGAACAAATTAATGGCTGCCTGGTCGAGACCGTATCCGGTACTGCGAAAGATGAACGAGTGCAACTATGTTGTACAGGTAGATGAAGAGACAGGGAGAAATAAGACTTATCACATCAACATGCTGAAGGAGTACTTAGCACCGAGTGTGGCGTCGGTGCTGGCCATTTGCAGCCCACCGACGGGGGATCCAGCGAGCAATGCTCTGCCTGATCTCCTGGGGGAGGCTAGGCAGGGAGATACCATAGAGCAGGTGGAGATAGGGGCTCAGCTGAGTGTCAGGCAGAGAGCAGAAGCCAGGGCTATGCTAGAGAAGTATAGGGCTCTGTTCTCAGACAAGCCAGGGAAGACACACATTGCAGATCACCCAGTGCTGACAGGGGATCTGAGACCTCTGCATAAGCACGCTTATAGAGTGTCAGCATAGGTAAAGGGCAGTATAGAGAGGGAGGTAGAAGAGATGCTGGCCCTAGGGGTAATTGTACCGTCCCAGAGCCCTTGGGCTTGTCCGGTAGTCCTGGTACCTAAGAAGGACGGAACCACCCGGTTCTGTGTGTACTACCGGCAGCTCAATGCGGGCACGATGTCAGATGCCTACCCCATGCCCTGCATGGATGAGTTGTTAGATTAACTCGCGGGGGCAAGGTATTTGATGACTATGGATCTCAGTAAAGAGTACTGGCAGATCCCTTTGACCCTGGAGGCTAGAGAGAAGTCTACATTTATTACCCCAAGTGGCCTCTATGAATTTCTAGTGATGCCATTCGGGATGAAAAATGCACCAGCTACCTTTCAACGCCTGGTCAATCGCTTGCTGGAGGGTATGCAAGGGTTTGCAAGGGCATACCTGGACGAAATTGCTGTCTTTAGTAATTCGTGGGACTCACACTTAGTGCATGTAGCTGCGGTGCTAGACAGGATTAGGGAAGCGGGACTCACGTTGAAACCCACCAAATGCTTAGTGGGGATGGCAGAGGTATTGTACCTAGGGCACAGAGTGGGTGGCGGGCATCTTAAGCCAGAACCAGCTAAGGTGGAAGCTATAGTGCAGTGGCCCGTTCCCAAAACCAAGAAGCAAGTCATGGCTTTCCTAGGCACCGCAGGCTACTACAGAAAGTTTGTCCCTCAGTATAGCGCCATTGCCAAACCCCTGACTGACTTGACCCAGAAGCGACAGTCTGTGCTGATAGTCTGGTGGTCTGCCTGTGAGGTAATAGGGGAGCCCCTGCTGCTGCCTCAAAAAATGAACGGTGAACGGTGCTCTGGGTATACACTGAATAGGTAGAGAAGAGCCCAGTATAGCACTAAAGTTCACCCTCTGGTGATGAGTGTATGATTTAAAACATAAACTTTATTAAATACAACACATATATAAAATAATGGGTATTAAAATGACGTACTAGAGTTCAGTGGATCATGATACTGACAGCCGTGAGGCTCAGGATCAACATAGTATGTGTGTCCTATATGTATCAAGTATCACACAGGAAACTAAGCAGAAATCCTGATGTGGACCTCTGTGAAAGGTGAATAGGTAGGGTGTGCTCCGTAAGGTACTATGTCTACAGGTCACATTAGGCAATATATGCATAAACCATAAATAAAGGTGGTGTGACTAGTGGTGACTGGTGCACATGTGAAGCAAATGTAATGTGCACCAGAAGATCTCAGTGTGCAGTCAGTGAAAATCCTCCTCAGTGATATGGCTGTAAGCACAGTGCTGTGTGAAGCTGACCTCAGGTAACCTCCTGAGGTCCACAGTGTAGGGGTGTAATGCCCTGTAGTGACCTCAGCGGCAATGTCACAGATAGCACTTATGAACACTGTGCTGATAGTGTGGTGGTGGGCACCCTAGTCAGGTGAGCTTAACACATACATAAACACTGTACATGAAGAGGGGGTATCATTTATCTAGAGCATCTCTGGACCCTAGTATCCCTCTCTATTATCAACATAACTATTGATACTGCATCAGTTATACATTACCCTTGTAGGCCAAATAGAGTGTACTTCAGCTCTATTTGTGTCAGAGTCTGACTTACCAGCTACAACAATATAAGTAATAATCAAGAGTCAGACAGATACATCTTTATTGTGCCAGCTCTGCAGTCACACACTGTGGTATACTTACACTACCGACACGATTTATTCGAGCAGGGCTAGTTCCGCAAGCCGGGGGATGCCCCGGCTTGCTAGCCCCACTCCCTCGGCGTGCCGCGTGTCACCGATGCGCGGTCACGCTTCATCGGGTGCCTGCGCCCTCTGCGCGCATGCCCAGGGCTCCCCGAGGGAGCCCTGGTGTGCCGTGATCTATGGGACGGCGGCAGGGGGTTCCGGGGGACCCGGCGCACCCGGCAGCGGGAGGGAGAGCGCCCCGATCGGAGGGCGCTCTTCCGCTGCTTCAGCGCGCGCCCGGCACCCTCCGGCGCGCGCCAGGTTACTGCTGCGGCCGAGAACGGGCAAATGCTCGAATAAACTCGGCCGCAGCAGTACTGCGTCTATGTTGCAGCTCCACGCATAGCTTGGCACTTCAAGGGTTACGTCATGACGTCATCACTCTGGAGGTCCCTATATATACCTGCTCACCTGGTCAGCTTCACACAGCACTGTGCTTACAGCCATATCACTGAGGAGGATTTTCACTGACTGCACACTGAGATCTACTGGTGCACATTACATTTGCTTCACATGTGCACCAGTCACCACTAGTCACACCACTTTTATTTATGGTTTATGCATATATTGCCTAATGTGACCTGTAGACATAGTACCTTACGGAGCACACCCTACCTATTCACCTTTCACAGAGGTCCACATCAGGATTTCTGCTTAGTTTCCTGTGTGATACTTGATACTGCTGCGGCCAAGTTTATTCGAGCATTTGCCCGTTCTTGGCCGCAGCAGTAGCCTGGCGCGCGCCCGAGAGTGACGGGCGCGCGCCGAAGCAGCGGAAGAGCGCCCTCCGATCGGGGCGCTCTCCCTACCGCTGCCAGGTCCGCCGGGTCCCCCGGAACCCCCTGCCGCTGTCCCGCGATCGCGGGACACCAGGGCTCCCTCGGGGAGCCCCTGGACGCGCGTGCAGGGGGCGCACGCTCCCGAAGACGCGTGACCGCGCGTCTATGACGCGCGGCACGCCGAGGGGCGGCCACTAGCAAGCCGGGAAATCTCCCGGCTTGCGGATCTGGCCGCAGAGTGATAAAGCGTGTCGGTAGTGTACATATAGGACACACATACTATGTTGATCCTGAGCCTCACGGCTGTCAGTATCATGATCTACTGACCTCTAGTACGTCATTTTAATACCCATTATTTTATATATGTGTTGTATTTAATAAAGTTTATGTTTTAAATCATACACTCATCACCAGAGGGTGAACTTGAGTGCTATACTGGGCTCTTCTCTACCTTCTCCTGCCTGTGAGGTCTCGTTTCAGGCATTAAAGACTGCACTAGCCAGCGTTCCTATACTTGCTGCTCCGGACTATGCAAAAAGGTTCCTGGTGCAGACTGATGCCTCAGATTTTGGCATTGGGGCTGTACTTAGCCAAGTGGGGGAGGAGGACGTTGAGCACCCGGTAGTATATCTAAGCCGCAAGCTGCTGCCCAGAGAGGTGGCATATGCCACCATTGAGAAGGAGTGTGTGGCCATAGTGTGGGCTCTAAAGAAGTTACAGCCTTATTTGTATGGCAGACATTTCACGGTAATAACTGACCACAATCCTTTGAGTTGGTAACAGAGGGTGTCGGGGGAAAATGCTAAACTTTTGCGCTGGAATCTTGCCTTGCAGGAGTGGAACTTCACCATCCAGCACAAGAAGGGAAGTGAGCATGGTAATGCTGATGGCCTTTCTCGCCAAGACTGCCCTCAGGACTTACTAACTTCAAGAGCTGGCAGGTCAGCCCAGCCAACGGACAGGGTGGTCAGGGCTGTCCCTGCGTCTTGAGTGGGGGATGTGTGACGGGGAGGAAGGGGTTAATACCTGATTTGCTATGCATTACTGTGGTTGCCCTGAGCCAGCCATTTTTATTCCCCATTTGCAGGCCATTCCCTCCCTGCGAGGGTAAAAGACAGGATGCATTGCTTGCCATACCCTCTAACCGACACATGATGGCAGTCTAGAAGCCAGCATTTCAATGAGAAATACTAATTCTAGAACGAAAGCACCCAGAAACCTGATTTTTGAGATGCAAATACAGTGTAAAAATTATATTTATGTGCATGCAGTGGTTCAGTTATAACACAAACGTAACATGTTGTTTAATAAAGTGGGTAAAAACTCCAGATCTTAAATGTAAGGCAGGAGCTATTTCTTTTAAGTCCAAGCAGGAATTCTGTGGACATCCAGCTGTGATATGGGTGAATGAGCTTCGGTATTTTTATGACCGAGCTTCAAAGGAGTCTCAATGGGCTGTAGGTATTTTTATGATGGAGCCTCAAAAGGCTCTCACAGATCTAGAGTCCCCCTGTCTAAGAGAGTGTCAGTTATGAAAAGACCCAGAGACCCATAATGTATATAATACTGGCATACTGATGCACAGCAGATGCCAGTCTATTGACATTTATTGGTCAAAAATCAGATGGAGCGGCACCAAGTTATGGGTGTAGCCCAGGTATGCTAAGTGGCATGGGCGTCAACCTGACCCATGCGCCCTGCCCACCGGACAGCCCTTTTGACCGGTCTTATGAACTGTGGGTAACTTGGCTATTCGTGGTTTTTTTTGTTCCCACAAGGGGATTGGATCCACATGTTAAAGATAGCTTTGGTGCCGTCTATAACTGTGGCTCCCCAGGTATCCCCAGTGTGATTCCAGACTTTTAATCCATGATGTAAATATGCAAGACTTTGTTCCAGCACAGCAGCAACCAGTCCAGGAGTAAAGGGGTAAACAACAACATAACCACAGGACTTTTAAAACCAAGGCTGCATTTCTTGTACTGGCAAGCAAAGGACAATTTCTTTCGTTCCAAGGACAATTTATTTTGTTCCCTTATCCCAGTGAGTGTTGTTTTAAGTGTATTCTGCAGATGTCGTGTGTTTGTCTATTAAGGAAATAAATCACAATTTAATTTGCAACTTGTTCTGTTCAATCATGTACCCAGAAATATAAATGTGTTGATAAAAGTTGGTGTCATCGTGACAATCATTATAATAAAAATAAGAGTTATCATCAAAGCTCCCATTCCCCAAATACCAACACTGGATCCAGAGGGGAAGGGGGTGATCCAAAGATAGTCTCTAAAATAAATACAGACACCCAATCATCATCTGGCTCTCGTTTTTTAGAATCACTGAAGAACAGATTCACTCCATTGGTGGAGAAAAAGGAGATAAGACTAGGGATAGGAGACAGTCAGGGAGGAAAAATGAAAAGAGTGCTACCAGAAGAGGAATGAGAGGAGAGTCCAGAGTCAGAGAAGGGACCAATATGTAGATCAGGAGTCCCAATAGATAAAGGGATATACAATTTGTCTTCATTTATTTTGACAGAAGACCAAAAGAGAGTGTTAAGCAAGGGCCTTACTTTTTCAAGATCAAGTGGCACTGATGGTTTCCAGCTCTATAAAGATGTACACAAATTCGTACGTAGTGTGACGCTAAAAAGGCATTTGATTAAAACTGAAGTTGAAGCTCCTGCAGTAGCAGTGGAAAATGAATGTAGAACAAATAGTGTTGTCTCCATCTGTGAGGAACTTGTTTGTAAGCATACTCCATTTAAGGCTAGATCAAAGTTTTATCCGGCCCACTCTAAGGGCCACCATGTTGATACATTCCTTAACATGGTTAATAATGACTTTACCAAATTGGTGAAAGCACATAATCCCAAAGATATAAGACACAATATGACTGTGAAAGTGAGCCTGGCCCTTACATTTTTAAAGGCCAATGATAATCTTATTATCAGACAGGCTGATAAGGGGGGCGGTGTTGTCCTCCAGAATCTTAAGGATTACGAACAGGAGGCACACCGTCTCCTTTATGATACCTATTTCTATAGGATAATGCAAAAAGACCCCACGAGTAAGTATGTCATTCTTTTAAAGGATCTATTGGATGATGTTCTGGTTAAATCTGTAATCACCAAGGCAGAATTTGTTTTTTTGTATTCTGGGTTCCAAAGGTACCGATTTTCTATTATTTACCAAAAACGCATAAGTCGATTACTAATCCCCCCGGACGCCCGATAATTTCGGGAATTCAATGATTGACTGCGAATCTCTCGCAATAAGTAGACTTTTTTGTTCAGATGTATGTGAGTGATTTGCCATCTCACTTGGAAGATACCTCCGTTGTTCTGCAGAACTTTCAGGAGTTTGAGTGGAAGAGCACGTACAGATGGATAACCTATGACATACAGGCTCTTTATACTCATATTCCGCATGATAAGGGACTGCAGGCAGTAAAATCCTTTTTAGAGGCGGATACATCACTGCACCATTTGAATATTGAATTCATTTTGAAATCCATTGAGTTCATATTAACTCATAATTATTTCATGTTCCTCTCAGAATTCCTCCTACAGGTTTGCGGAACTGCTATGGGGACACGCTATGCGCCCAGTTTCGCAAACCTGTACATGGGAGAATGGGAAGCACAGAGAATTTGGACTAATAATCCATTCAGACAGAACATCATTATCTGGCGTTGTTTTATAGACGACATTCTCTGTGTCTGGGAGGGGGATGATTCCTCCATAAATTAATTCCTTGTTTATTTGAATGACAATGAGAAAAATCTTGTCTTCACACATGTTTCGGATTCCAAAACAGTTGATTTTTTAGATCTGAAGTTGAATGCGTTGGAGAATGGAAATATTTCCACCAAGGTTTTCTTCAAGGAAGTGGATGCTAATAATCTACTAATGGCCTCTAGCAACCTTAAAAGATCTTGGATTACCAACATTCCTAGAGGCCAATTTATAAGGATTAAAAGAAACTGTAGTAGTGAGGAGGATTTCGCGGTACAGGCCCAACAACTTTTACACAAATTCCTGGAGAGAGGTTATGCTGAAAATAGTCTATTTAGAGATTTGGATTGAGTCAGAATTATGGATTGGCAGTCCATGCTTGTTCCCAGAGTTAGAGAAACTATGAGGGATCTCGGTAGTCATGTAGAGATAACCTTGATTACTACCTTTAACTCTGTGAACAGCAAGATAGAGAAAATCGTTAAAAAACATTGGGGGATTTTATGTAATGATTCGGTTTTGGGTGACCGTATCACCGATTCCCCAAAATTCATTTACAGGAGAGCAAGAAATTTGAAAAATTCTCTTGCCCCCAGTGATGTTGTGATTAAACTGGATCAGTCCGATGCTAAATTATGGCTCAACAAAAGAAAACCCTGGCAATTTCATTTGTGGGAAATGTTCAGTGTGTACATTTTTGCACACTGAAAGAAAAGCATTTGTGTCTTTTGCTACTGGTGAGAGCTTCACTGTGGAAAATTTCATTAATTGTAATTCAACCCACTTGGTGTATCTGTTAAATTGTGCTTGTGGTTTTCAATATATAGGCCGCACTAAAAGATGTTTGAAGGTGCGTATCCAGGAGCACATCAGGAACATTAAGAATGGGTATGAAAAACATAGTTTTATCTCGCCATTTTGCGACACATCATGACAAGGATCCCTCCACATTGAGGTTTGAGGGAATAAAGATTGTTCCTAGGGAGAGAAGAGGCGGTGATAGGATCAAGAGTCTCTCCTATCAGGAGACATTCTGGATCTATAAGCTTGACTCTCTCTCCCCGAAACGGTTAAATGAGGATATAGACATCTGATCCCTTTATTAATGCTAGTACTCCTGTGTCCTTCTTATTTATCCTTTTAGTCCAATCTAAAATATGTTTTAGTTATGTCCTGCCTGTATTTCTAATTCAATGTTCTTTTCTTTCAGCATTTGTTGATTTTATTTATATTTTATATATTTTTTTATGTATATTTCTGTGTACCTTTTTTATATATATTCTTATTATGTTTAATCATCAATGTTTAATTATGTATCATGCTTGCAGCTGTCTGGCATGTCTCTGCAATGTGTTGTGATTGGCCAGGTAATTTGAGAACCTGACCAATCAAAGTGGAATGATGGGTATATTTACTATCAGTGTTTGCCTAGAGCAGGGGTGGGGAACCTTTTTTCTGCCAAGGGCCATTTTGATATTTATAAAATCATTCGAGGGCCATCCAAAATTATCAACTTAATAATTAGCCTGCTTTATTTGGTGAAACATTTAATGAACTCACCACTAATGTGATGGCTGGAACTGCTTCTCTTTGGGTGACTGACTGACTGTGGGTTGGTGTCTGTGCACACGCAAATGCACACATGCACACACACAGAAATCGGACAGGGGGTAGGGAAATCAGACTCTCGGACCCACTCTCTCTCTCAGACCCTCAGACCCACTCTCTCTCTCAGACCCTCAGACCCACTCTCTCTCAGACCCACTCTCTCTCAGACCCTCAGACCCACTCTCTCTCAGACCCTCAGACCCACTCTCACGCTCAGACTCTCAGACCCACTCTCTCGCTCAGACTCTCAGACCCACTCTCTCTTTCAGACCCACTCTCTCTCTCTCTCTCAGACCCACTCTCTCTCTCTCAGACCCACTCTCTCTCAGACTCTCAGAACCTCTCTCTCTCAGACCCACTCTCTCTCTCAGACTCTCAGACCCACTCTCTCTCTCTCAGACCCACTCTCTCTCAGACTCTCAGACCCACTCTCAGACTCTCAGACCCACTCTCTCTCTCAGACCCACTCTCTCAGACCCACTCTCTCTCTCAGACCCACTCTCTCTCAGACCCACTGTCACTCAGACTGTCAGACCCACTCTCAGACTGTCAGACCCACTCTCAGACTGTCAGACCCACTCTGTCAGACCCACACTGACTGTCAGACCCTCTCTCTCTCTCTCTCTCTCTCTCTCTCTCTCTCTCTCTCAGACACTCTCTCTCTCTCATACATACTCTCTCTCTCTCTCAGACACACACTATCCCTCTCTCTCAGACACGCACTATCCCTCTCTCACTCAGACACACACTATCCCTCTCTCTCTCAGACACACCCTATCCCTCTCTCTCAGACACACACTCTCCCTCTCAGACACACACTCTCCCTCTCAGACACACACTCTCCCTCTCAGACACACACTCTCCCTCTCAGACACACACTCTCCCTCTCCCTCTCAGACACACACTCTCCCTCTCCCTCTCAGACACACACTCTCCCTCTCCCTCTCAGACACACACTCTCCCTATCTCTCTCAGATACACACTCTCCCTCTCTCTCTCAGACACACACTCTCCCTCTCTCTCTCTCTCAGACACACACTCTCCCTCTCTCTCTGACATACACTCTCCCTCTCTCTCTCAGACACACACTCTCCCTCTCTCAGACACACACTCTCCCTCTCTCTCTCAGACACACACTATCCCTCTCTCTCTCTGACACACACTCTCCCTCTCAGACACACACTCCCTCTCAGACACACACTCTCCCTCTCAGACACACACTCTCCCTCTCCCTCCCAGACACACACTCTCCCTCTCCCTCTCAGACACACACTCTCCCTCTCCCTCTCAGACACACACTCTCCCTCTCTCTCTCAGACACACACTCTCCCTCTCTCTCTGACACACACTCTCCCTCCCTCTCTCAGACACACACTCTCCCTCTCTCTCATACACACACTCTCCCTCTCTCTCTCAGACACACACTCTCCCTCTCAGACACACACTCTCCCTCTCTCTCTCAGACACACACTCTCCCTCTCTCTCTCAGACACACACTCTCCCTCTCTCTCTGACACACACTCTCCCTCTCTCTCTCAGATACACACTCTCCCTCTCTCTCTCAGACACACACTCTCCCTCTCAGACACACACTCTCCCTATCAGACACACACTCTCCCTCTCAGACACCCACTATCCCTCACAGACACCCACTCTCCCTCTCAGACACACACTCTCCCTCTCAGACACACACTCTCCCTCTCCCTCTCAGACACACACTCTCCCTCTCCCTCTCAGACACACACTCTCCCTCTCTCAGATACACACTCTCCCTCTCTCTCTCAGACACACACTCTCCCTCTCTCTCTATCTCTCTCTCTCTCTCTCTCTCTCTCTCTCTCTCTCTCTCTCTCTCTCTCTCTCTCTCTCTCTCTCTCTCAGACACACACTCTCCCTCTCTCTCTCTCTCTCTCAGACACACACTCTCCCTCTCTCTCTGACATACACTCTCCCTCTCTCTCTCAGACACACACTCTCCCTCTCTCAGACACATACTCCCTCTCAGATACACACTCTCCCTCTCTCTCTCAGACACACACTCTCCCTCTCAGACACACACTCTCCCTCTCTCTCTCAGACACACACTCTCCCTCTCTCTCTCAGACACACACTCTCCCTCTCTCTCTCAGACACACACTCTCCCTCTCAGACACACACTCTCCCTCTCTCTCTGACACACACTCTCCCTCTCTCTCTCAGACACATACTCTCCCTCTCTCAGACACACACTCTCCCTCTCTCTCTCTCAGACACACACTATCCCTCTCTCTCTCTCAGAC
Organism: Ascaphus truei; assembly: GCF_040206685.1. Classification (NCBI taxonomy): domain Eukaryota; kingdom Metazoa; phylum Chordata; class Amphibia; order Anura; family Ascaphidae; genus Ascaphus; species Ascaphus truei. Next base: position 255,185,539 of record NC_134483.1, read on the forward strand.
ACACCCTCTCCCTCTCAGACACACACTCCCTCTCAGACACACACTCTCCCTCTCAGACACACACTCTCCCTCTCAGACACACACTCTCCCTCTCCCTCCCAGACACACACTCTCCCTCTCCCTCTCAGACACACCCTCTCCCTCTCAGACACACACTCTCCCTCTCTCTCTCAGACACACACTCTCCCTCTCAGACACACTCTCCCTCTCTCTCAGACACACACTCTCCCTCTCTCTCTCTCTCTCTCTCTCTCTCTCTCTCTCAGACACACACTCTCCCTCTCTCTCTGACACACACTCTCCCTCCCTCTCTCAGACACACACTCTCCCTCTCTCTCATACACACACTCTCCCTCTCTCTCTCAGACACACACTCTCCCTCTCAGACACACACTCTCCCTCTCTCTCTCAGACACACACTCTCCCTCTCTCTCTCAGACACACACTCTCCCTCTCTCTCTGACACACACTCTCCCTCTCTCTCTCAGATACACACTCTCCCTCTCTCTCTCAGACACACACTCTCCCTCTCTCTCTCTCTGACACACACTCTCCCTCTCTCTCTCTGGCACACACTCTCCCTCTCTCAGACACACACTCTCCCTCTCTCAGACACACACTCTCCCTCTCTCAGACACACACTCTCCCTCTCAGACACACACTCCCTCTCAGACACACACTCTCCCTCTCAGACACACACTCTCCCTCTCAGACACACACTCTCCCTCTCAGACACACACTCCCTCTCAGACACACACTCTCCTCTCTCAGACACACACTCTCCCTCTCCTCCCAGACACACACTCTCCCTCTCCCTCTCAGACACACACTCTCCCTCTCCCTCTCAGACACACACTCTCCCTCTCTCTCTCAGACACACACTCTCCCTCTCAGACACACTCTCCCTCTCTCTCTCAGACACACACTCTCCCTCTCAGACACACACTCTCCCTCTCTCAGACACACACACTCTCCCTCTCTCTCTCTCTCTCAGACACACACTCTCCCTCTCTCTCTGACACACACTCTCCCTCCCTCTCTCAGACACACACTCTCCCTCCCTCTCTCAGACACACACTCTCCCTCTCTCTCTCAGACACACACTCTCCCTCTCAGACACACACTCTCCCTCTCTCTCTCAGACACACACTCTCCCTCTCAGACACACACTCTCCCTCTCTCTCTGACACACACTCTCCCTCTCTCTCTCTCAGATACACACTCTCCCTCTCTC